>NC_057804.1:105905995-106188648 GCF_018294505.1 Triticum aestivum
CCGGTGGACCACATCAGCGTTCTCCCGGGCGTCATCCTTGAGGAGATCATCTCGCTTCTCCCCACCAAGGATTGCTGCCGCACACAAGTCCTCTCAACTCGTTGGCGCCCTCTATGGCGCACCGCACCCCTCAATCTCGACTGTCGTCAGATATCTGTCCTTCCTAAATTTGATCTCATCAGAGCCATCGTCTCTTCTCACCATCAGGGCCCCGTTCAATGCCTCTGCATCCCGATAAGCTACCTGTTGTCCATACCCGGCAAGGTGGGCGCTTGGCTGACATCCCCTGAATTCGGAAAACTCCAGCAGTTTGAGTTCTACCATTACCACGAAAGTTTCATACCATGAACATACCAAGAATTCGTGCCCACACCAACATTGTCCATCTCATGGTTTTCCTCATCTCTCCACACCGCCAGCTTCGCCCGGTGCCATCTACCAGGCGATCTGGTACAAATGCTTCGACTCCCACTACTAAAAAAACTTTCGCTTGTGGTGGATTATCTGTCGGAGGCCTCACTGCACAGCATCATCCACTCCAGTTGCCCTACCCTGGAGCGCTTGCTGATTGTTTTGCGAATAGAAATCGGTATCAGTTGTCTCCAAATAAAGTCGCCTCACCTTAAAAGCATCGGGATTTGTTTTAAAGGACAGCAGCTCATCATCGAAGATGCCCTTCACTTGAAAGGTTGCTCCTTCATAATTGTTATACACCTTCAGAAATAACTGTCATCTCTGCGCCCAAACTAGAGACCTTGGGTGTAATTCGTGACCCGTTTAATAATCACAAGGAGTTGGTGTTTGGCTCCTCACTTTTTCAGGTACCGTATATTATCAACTACACATTTGTAATCATATGCTGCATTTTCCATTTGTGCACATAAGTTTTATATCATCTTGGAGTACACTTTGGGTACTAATATTATGTTATATGCTCAATGAAGAGTTCGTCCATTGATAGCCTATCAATGCTGCTGGATTCTGTCAAGATCATATATATCAGAATGTATAGTTTTGATCTGGACATAATTATTGGCTTGTTGCGATGCTTTCGATCTCTGGAGAATTTATACATAGAGGTGATGATTTCATGCACATTGAAAGCCTGTATATACTGTACTAGAATTAACTATTCAGCTATCATATTTCGACATACTCTTTTTTCAGACCTTAACTGTTTTCAATCTTCATGTCTACTTAGGGAGAACCACATGGAGAAAAACATATAATCAATCATTGGCGTAATAAGCACAAGGATTTTCTCAGTTCTCATGACATTCGTTTGAGGACAATAACGATGGGACGATATGCATCCAACCAGGCAAACAGAAGCTTTGTCACATTCTTCCTGTTGAACGCGAGGTTACTATTGTCCATGAGGCTTAATTTTTACAGCAAGAGATTTATCATGGACGAACATGTTGAACAGCAAAAAAAAGAAGTTTCAGGTGGACAAATGGGCTTCTAAACGTGCTCGGCTTATATTTACAATAAGTTGTAGACATCCTGAAATAATTTTTTTTGCACAGGATGTTGATTTTATGGATCATACCGATCCATTTGTTTGTGACTGCAAAAAAGAGTGGTTGGGTTAGATGTTACTATCATGTTCAATCTGGGTTTTGTCTAAAAATTTGATGAACAATTAATCCTTAAGCTTTTTGCACCATTTGTATGCTTGACTTGCATGTTGTTGCCCTCGTACTCCCCTCCACCTGCCACTACACTACCGCATCTTCCATGGCTGCTGTTTGTTCCCGTCCGAGGCCTTGCCGTCGTTCTCTGCCTTGGTTAGCTCGATGTGCCCGCCGCCGTCTAGCGTTGTCAACATGGTCAACAACCAAGAGGAACTAGGAGATGATTGTACGTGGAGAGGCTGACTGTAGGGACCCACCAGGGTCATTGCATTTCACAAGCAGGTGCCTCATTATTACAAGCCAAAAAAATACTTCCTCCTAATTGTTTGACAACTAGGTTCCATGCCATTGTCAATGTAGTCAATAAACGAGAAAATTACACAACGAGCGGATAACACCAGGGACACAGCAGCTCGCCCAGTTGTTTTTCAGTTTCAGAGACGGAGCTCAACTGCGCGCTGTGCGGGGGCTGTGGCCCGTCTAGCCCACGCTTACGCTTTTATTAAGCACATGACGAGCCCAGATGATATATTTTTTCTTTCTGAAATTGGCTAGCCCGGTTCTTTTGTTTTTGGAGAATACCAAAACTAAGGCCTACTTGCTTTTCTCAGCCCTGCTGGGCTGCAAATCTTTCAAGACGAGGAGGGATAAGAAATGGGCTTCCCTAGAAAACGGGCTATAAGTTGTAAGAAATGGGCTGTAAATTTTTAAACCAAAGCCAACCGGCAATTGCATTAAAATATCATTTTTTCAGGATTTCTCTACTCTCTACTCTTATAAAAACCAAAGCCAACTGGCAATTACATTAAAATATCATTTTTTCTCCACAAGATAAACTACTCATACAAATGCATCTTCGTGTTCCGTGTAACGAACGGGCATCTTGCTAGTTAAGATTCTAAATTTCATTCATTTTTTTGCGGAGAATTGTTTTTTGAATTTTATTTTGATATAATTTTTTGAAAACTATTTTTAACGTGACTCGAAATTTCGTGATTAAAAGAGTTCGGACCCCACCGAAATATGCAAAATTTCGTTGAATTTTTTAGCAGTGCCCAGAATATATGGTCTGTAATGCTAATAAAAAGAATATGGACTTCAAATATCCTTAAGAATTTGCAAATGGGTTGTAAATTATTGAAAATAATGGCTAATGGGTTGTATGTTGTTTTCCACAGATTTGGACGCTGACTTCTGGGCCTACTAGGTTGACGATGACGCTGTCCTAAAAAAATAATTTACTCGTACGCAAGGCTTTGTCAACTTAGTGAACACACAGCAGTGACTATTGGATGTCCATCCAACGGCCGCCGTGCTTCTTCAATCTCTGATCTTCCTGCTCCAGCCGCCCAAACCAGCGCCGGCGGGACTGCCTGCTCCCTCCTCCCGTGGCTGGCTGTGCTGCCGCCAGGCCATCCCTCTAACCACCCACACATCCTGTTATTTTCCGGCGACGTCAGCCTCACCCCGCAGTCGACGAGTCAGCGCTCATTCTCCCCTCAGCGTGGGCATCCGCTGCGGTGGCTTCGCTGGCTCCGGGTGGTTCTCTTCCTGGGCCTCGCCCTCGTCCACCGCGTTTGTGCTCTCGGTGCGGCGAGGTCAACATGGTCAACAAACAACAGCCATCGGAAGAGGCTGACAGTAGGGGCCCACACAGGAAAATGCCTCCTTATTACGCGCAAAATAATGATTCCTCCACCTGATAGCTGGGACCCACCGGAAGGGCCTCTGTATTTCACGAAAAAAACTTTCCCCCCGCTGTCAGCTCGGACCCACCGGAAATGCCTCCTTATTACGCACAAAAAAATGAATACTCCCCCTGCTAGCTGGGACTCACCTTGGTGGGAGGCTGACTTGTGGGCCTACTGAGTTTACAGCGACGGAGGGCTTTGTCAACTTAGTCAATATGAACGACTCTAGCTCCAGTGACCATACGATGTCCTTCCAACGGTCGTAGTGCTTCTTCAACCTCTGGTCTTCGTGCTCCAGCTGCCCAAAGCAGCGTCGGTCGTGTCGCGTGCTCCTGCCTCCCGTGGCCGGCTGTGATGCCGCGGAGGCCTCACCACCCCCTACTACTCCTACCGCTGGCCAGGCCATCCCTCTACTCACCCACACCCCCGGTTATTCTACGATGACGGCAGCCTCACCCTCGTACTCCTCTTTGCATGGGCATCCACTGCTGCGTCTTCCCCGGCTCCGCGTCGTCCCCTTCCTAGGCCTCGCCGTCGTCCACTGCCGTGGTGCTCTCGGCGCGGCATGGTCAATGTGGTCAACGACCGACTTCCATCGGAAGAATACTGTGCATGGAGAGGCTGACAGCTGGGCCCACGGCGGCCGCAAGGAAGTGCCTCCTTATTACGCGCAAAATAATTATTCCTTCACCTGACAGCAGGGACCCACCAAATGGGCCACCAGTATTTCATGAAAAAAACGTTTCCCCCTGACTATTGGGACCCACCAGCTACATCTTCGCATGCAAGGAAGTGCATCCGGGCAAAAAAAACCAAAATGATTCGCCCCCTTGACTGTTGGGACCCACCAGCTACATCTTCGCAGGCAAGGAAGTGCCTGACCGTCGGGACCCACCTGGTCAAAGTGTATGTAGCATTGTCATTCTGGTCGCGAACGTGTACGTACATATATATTGGTCGATGTAGAGGCGCGCACGTGCTGTAGTAGAGGCGCGTACGTGTCGTAGTAGAGGCGCGCACGTAGCATGTACACGTACGTACAGCGGCCAGGGTGCAAGAAAGAAAATACGGCCACGTACGTACATACGGGCGGGGTCTCGAACGCCTACTCGCGCATACGTACGGCCAGGGCTCGTGTACATGGCTGGGTCGGAACGGAGAAACAGCGTCGTCGTCGTGTTCATGGGGAGGCAACAGAATGCGTCATGTTCATGGGGAGGCAACGGAATGCGTCGTGTTCATCGAGAGGCAACGGAACGCGTGGGAGCCAACTGGCTGGGTCAGAATGGAATGTGTGGTCGTGTTCATCGGGAGGGCTTGTATGGAACAGGCGATGGAAACGAGGCCTGGCATACCGCACAACGGAGAAAACGGACCTCCTACGTTCGGAACGGGGTCCTGTTGATCGGGAGGGGTGTGGCGTACCGCAAAACGGAGGAAACGGACCTCCTACGGTCGAAACGGGGGTCATGTTGATCGCGAGGGGTGTGGCATACCGCAAAACGGACGAAACGGACTTGTGTTGGAGCGCTACAGTCGAAATGAGGGTCCTGTTGATCGGGAGGGGTGTGGCATACCGCAAAACGGACGAAACGGACTTGTGTTGGAGCGCTACGGTCGAAACGGGGGTCCTGTTCATCGGGAGGGGTGTGGCGTACCGCAAAACGGGACTCCACGGGATACTATTCATCTCCACCGTCGACCTCCTCCAGCCTCCACGGGCTACCGTCGACCTCCTCCAGCCTCCACGGGCTCTTGTTCATCCAGCCTCCACCGCGCGCTACTCCTCTAGCTACTATTCAACCACCCCTCCACTGTCTACTGTTCATACAGCCCTCCAGACCACGGGGTCCTGTTCAACCACCCCTCCACGGGCACCCCTCCACCGTCTACTGTTCATCTAGCCCTCCACCACACCACGGGGTCCTGTTCATCCAGAGGCAATGCCACCGCTCACTGTTCATCCAACCCCCCCCCCCCCCACAACACTCACTGTTCATCCCAGAGGCAGCATCGATCGGCTTCAGTTAGCAGCAGTAGCGAAGGAATCGCTCAATCGGGTTCAGTTAACAGCCATCGATCGATCGCTCGGGTTCAGTAACGCGTAGCCTGCAGTGCAATCGCTCGGGTTCGGTTAGAGCCCAACGCCTCGCTCGTGTTCAGTTAGAGCCAACGCCTCGCACACACACGCGTACGTGTACGAGAGAAACGCGCATCGCTCGGCCCCCGACCTCCCACCGTAACCGGCAACTCCCCGAAATTTTCCTCCCCCTCGCTTCTACCACGGTTTTTTCCGTCATGGACGGCCCAAAGAATGTCATGCAGCTGCGTCTCTGGCCCGCCCAGGACGAAAACCCCATTTTCTGTCATGATTTTTTGTCATAGAAGTAGGAGCCCACCACATCTATGATGATACCGGGTTTTGTCACAATTATCGTCATAGAAGTGTCATATGTATGACAGAAAAAAAATTCGTTCGGCACAAAATGTCACGGATGTGTCTTTTTTTTGTAGTGCACCTTACCCCACTGGGCGCGCCCCCTACCTTGTGGGACCTCGTGTGCTCTCCGGACTCCGTTTTCTTGCACGATACTTCTTTAAGTCGGTAAAAAATCATTATATAATCTCCCAAAGGTTTTGACCACCATATCACGCAAAAATCTTCTGTCTTTGTTTCGAGTTGTTTTTCTGATAGACCTACAGCATCATGACATCACCCTCCTCCAACAATGAAGACAAGGATGCTTGGCTATTGAAGATAAAGCTAAAGAGAGAAGAACCTGGGGAGATCAACAAGGATGAAGGGATCAAGAAGGCCATGGAGGATCAAGCTCTAGCGGCAGAAGAAGAAAACATCCCTCAACCTCTTCCTAACCTCTTTACCCTGACTGAGATTGAAGCTTTCAAGATGATTGAGTTAGCTCGCATACAAAACAAGTATCTCACACAGGAAAATATTTTGTTGAAGGATCATATCATCGCACTTAAGGGCATTATCCGCAAGTTGGAAGAACTTCTACATTCGATGTGAGACTATCCATCATCACCACCACCTTCTTCACCACCTCCGAGGACATAATCACATGGGTATGGGCACTCCCCTTGGCAACTGCCAAGCTTGGGGGAGGTGCCCTGGTATCGTATCACCATCACACTCCTATCTTTACCATTTTTCTTAGTTTGATCCTTTTGGTAATATCTTGATCTAGTAGAGTAAAGTCTTGGTATGAATTAGTTTTGAGTTTTGCTTTGTGATCCCTCTATGTAATCTAGTCCGGGAGCTATATATAATAAAGATTAGTGTTGAGTCAAGGGCTTTGCTGTCTTGCTATGATCTTGAGAAAATAGAAAGAATAAAAAGAATAAAAGAGCTCATATTGATCTTATGGATAGTAATGACTTCACATATAAAGAGTATGATGATTAAAAGTTGTTGAGAGTTGGTAAACACAGTTTTGGTCATCGTTGCAATTAATAGGAAGTAATAAAGAAAGAGTGGTTCTTGGACATCTTTCATGATTGTGAGCACTCATTAAAGTATGACATGCTAAAGAGTTGATGTTGGACAAGGAAGACAATGTAATGGGTTATGTTTTCTCACATTTCAGTTAAATTATATTGTCATGGATCGTCCAACATGTTGAGCTTGCCTTTCTCCCTCATGCTAGCCAAATTCCTTGCACCAGGTAGAGATACTACTTGTGCTTCCAAATATCCTTAAACCCAGTTTTGCCATGAGAGTCCACCATACCTACCTATGGATTGAGTAAGATCCTTCAAGTAAGCTGCCATGTTGTATGCAATAAAAATTGCTCTCTAAATATGTATGACTTATTAGTGCAGAGAAAATAAGCTTTATACGATCGTGTGATATGGAAGTAATAAAAGCAACGGGCTGCATAATAAAGGTTCATATCACAAGTGGCAATATAAAGTGATGTTCTTTTGCATTAGGATTTTGTGCATCCAACCATAAAAGCACATGACAACCTCTACTTCCCTCTGTGAAGGGCCTATCTTTTACTTTATGTCTTTTACATTATGCAAGAGTCAAGGTGATCTTCACCTTTCCCTTTTTATTTTATCCTTTGGCAAGCACCTCGTGTTGGAAATATCCTGACATATATATCCAATTGGATGTAAGTTAGCATGAACTATTATTGTTGACATTACCCTTGAGGTAAAACATTGGGAGGCAACCCTATAAGCCCCTATCTTTCTTTGTGTCTGATTAAAACTCCATAGCCATAAGTATTGCATGAGTGTTAGCAATTGTGGAAGACTAAATGATAGTTGAATATGTGGACTTGCTGAAAAGCTCTATTATTGACTCTTTCCTATGTTATGATAAATTGCAATTGCTTCAATGACTGAGATTATAGTTTGTTAGTTCTCAATGAAGTTTTTGATTCATACTTGACATTGTGGATAGATTGTTACTTGAGCATAAGAAATCATATGACAAATTATATGTTGTTGTTATAAGAATGATCATGATGCCCTCATGTCCGTATTTTATTTTTATCGACACCTCTATCTCTAAACATGTGGACATATTTTTCGATATCGGCTTCCGCTTGATGACAAGCGAGGTCTAAGCTTGGGGGAGTTGATACGTCCATTTTGCATCATGATTTTATATCGATATTTATTGCATTATGGGCTGTTACTACACATTATGTCACAATACTTATGGCTATTCTCTCTTATTTTACAAGGTTTACATGAGGAGAATGCTGGCAGCTGGGATTCTGGGCTGGAAAAGGAGCAAATATTGGAGACCTATTCTGCACAGCTTCAAAAGTCCTGAAACTCCACGAAAGTCATTTTTGGAATTAATGATAATTATTGAGCAGAAGAAGTACTAGAGGGGACCACACCCTGGCCATAAGGGTGGGGGCGCGCCCACCCTTACAGGGCGCGCCCCCCTGCCTCATGGGCCACCTGGCAACCCTCCGGTGCCCATCTTCTGCTATATAAAGCCTTTTACCCTAGAAAAAATCATAAGCAAGCTTACGGGACGAAACTCCGCCGCCACGAGGTGGAACCAATCTAGGGCTCCGGCGGAGCTGTTCTGCCGAGGAAACTTCCCTCCGGGAGGGGGAAATCATCACCATCATCATCACCAACGATCCTCTCATCGGGAGGGGGTCAATATCCATCAACATCTTCACCAGCACCATCTCCTCTCAAACCCTAGTTCATCTCTTGTATCCTATCTTTGTACCAAAACCTCAGATTGGTACCAGTGGGTTGCTAATAGTATTGATTACTCCTTGTAGTTGATGCTAGTTAGTTTATCCGGTGGAAGATCATATGTTCAGATCCTTAATGCATATTAATACCCCTCTGATTATGAACATGAATATGCTTTGTGAGTAGTTACGTTTGTTCCTGAGGACATGGGTGAAGTCTTGCTATTAGTAGTCATGTGAATTTGGTATCCGTTCGATAGTTTGATAAGATGTATGTTGTCTTTCTTCTAGTGGTGTTATGTGAACATCGACTACATGACACTTGACCATTATTTGGGCCTAGAGGAAGGCATTGGGAAGTAATAAGTAGATGATGGGTTGCTAGAGTGACAGAAGCTTAAACAATAGTTTATAAGTTGTTGCGTAAGGGGCTGATTTGGATCCATATGTTTCATGCTATGGTTAGGTTTACCTTAATACTTCTTTTGTAGTTGTGAATGCTTGCAATAGGAGTTAATCATAGGTGGGATGCTTGTCCAAGAAAGGGCAGTACCCAAGCACCGGTCCACCCACATATCAAATTATCAAAGTAACAAACGTGAATCATATGAACATGATGAAAACTAGCTTGACGATAATTCCCATGTGTCCTCGGGAGCGCTTTTCTCTATATAAGAACTTGTCCAGGCTTGTCCTTTGCTACAAAAAGGATTGGGCCACCTTGCTGCACCTTATTTACTTTCATTGCTTGTTACCCATTACAAATTATCTTATCACAAAACTATCTTTTATCGACAACTTCAGTGCTTGCAGAGAATACCTTACTGAAAACCGCTTGTCATTTCCTTCTGCTCCTCATTGGGTTCGACACTATTACTTATCGAAAGGACTATGATAGATCCCCTACACTTGTGGGTCATCAATACCACACCTGAGAAATTATATTTCTGCAACAAAGTGTTTAGTAACATAGTAGTTTGATGGTTTTGGTAGTAGTGGTAGCAACAGCAATTAGCAATAGTAACAGGAACAACAACAGTAGCAGTTTCTGATGATTGTAATAGCAGCAACAATGGTAACTTAGCAAAGATCAATATAAGAAAAGCGTAGGCATTGGATCAACGATGGATGTTTGTGTCGAATGATATTCATCATATAATAGGCACAACCTAAAGCGATACATAATAGCACCAATTCATCAATGTAATATAGGCATGTATTTTGTATATAGTCATACGTGCTTATAATAAGAAATTGCATGACATCTTTTGTCCTACCCTCCCATGGCAACGGGGTCCATAAGGAAATCTAAGGGATATTAAGGCCTCCTTTTAATAGAGAACCTGAACAAAGCATCAGCACTTAGTAATCACCGGAAATCACCTCATACTAAGGTAATCACTGGAAATAATCCCAATTATAGTCACCTTGGGGCATGTGAATCATAACACGTAATAGGTGCGTACAACTTGCGAGATAGGATCGAGAACTCAAATATATTTATGATAACATAGAGGGTTCAGATTGGCACTCAGGCCCTAGTGACAAGCATTATGCGTAGTAAAGTCATAATAACATCAATCTCAGAACATAGTGGACACTACGGCCAAGCCCTAAATTTTTTGACTCGATTACATGACAAATCTCATCCAACTCCATCACCGTCCAGCAAGCCTACGAATTAATTACTCACTCCCAACGGTGAACATCATGGTGTTGTTGATGGAGGATAGTTGATGATGACGATGTCATCCAACCCCCCACTCTGGAGCCCCGAACGGGCTCCAGATTAGCCCTCCTGATGAAGAATAGGAGGTGGTGGCAGCTCCGTATCATAAAACATGATGAAACTTTCTCTCTATTTTTATCTCCATGAAACGGTATTTATGGAGCCGGAAATAGGGCAACCGGGGGCTTGAGGGGCACACAAGCTCATAGGGCGTGCCCTGGGGGCGCCCCCTGAGTTTGTGGCTCCTGGGTGGCCCCCCTCCAGTTGGTCCCTTCGCCAATATTTTTATATATTCTGGAAATATTCTCCATAAATTTTCAACTCAATCCGAGAACTTCTATTTGTGCACAAAAATAACACCATGGCAATTATGCTGAAAACAACATCAGTCCAAGTTAGTTACATTCAAATATTTCAAATTAAAGTCCAAAATAAGAGCATAAGTGTTTGGAAAAGTAGATACGTTTGAGACGTATCACTCCCTCCCTCAGTTGCGTGTTTAGGATGGACTTGCAACCAGGAAAAATGGATAAGGTCCAATGTGTGTTAAGAATGGACTTGCAACTAGACCCAACCCATTTTGTCTCTGATGCATGTCAAGGTTTGCGTGCACGACAAACAACTCTACATGAGCGGTTAGGTTAGGACAACAAAAAACTTGAAGCATATATGGATGGTCAGTAAAATTGGATGTGACTTAACTGATTCTCATCTATATAAGAATTAGCATATCCATTTCTTTTAAGTTCATGAATTTATAACACACAAATTTAGTAAACAATAATGACTTTGGAAAAGATAGTAACTTAAAAAGGTTTTAAAATTTTAAAAAATTGAGGAATTCTAAAAAGTATTTTTACACTTCAAAAAGAGTTTATGTACCAAAAATATCCTGAACTAAAAATGGGGAATAAATAAAAGAAGAGAAGAAAATCAAAAATAAAATAAAAGTTAAATGCTAGAAAAATTCAGCACACAAAACTTCCTCGAAAAAAGATAGCTCAAAACCATGGCGTGATCACAATCACATAAACATGAAACGGCAAAAACATAGAAAGGAATAAACAAATAGAATTCCTTTCTTAGACATTAACAAATAGAACTGTAGACATGGAGACAAACCCATGTAGTAGAATGCACTCTTAGTTGGTTCTTCCAGTCTTGACTTGAAAGAAAACCCACGAAAACCATATATGGATAAAACCATAAAATCACAAATTAAGGAGTACTTTTTGAAAAGATCACTTCCCTCCCAGGTTGCTACATGTGCACCACTTGTCGCAACCAGGGAGGTTTTCCTTTTTTCCTTAGATCCATCTATTCAAAAAAAATTATCTCTCAAATAGTGCATCTCGCGGAAGAAAATCCCTGACTCCACGAGAAGTAAATTTGTGCCTCTCGTGGAAGAAGAAAAATCACATTTTCCCTTTCCCGAGTGGCACTAATACGTCTCTGTCATATCTATAATTTTGTATTGTTTCATGTCGATATTCTACAACTTTCACATACTTTTGGCAACATTTTCTATTATTTTGGGACTAACATATTGATCCAGTGCCCAGTGAAAGTTCCTTTTTTTGCATGTTTTTTGTTTCGTGGAAAATCCATATCAAACTAAGTCCAAATGCAACAAAATTTTACAGAGATTTTTTTGGAATATATGTGATTTTCGAGAGGAAGAATCAACGCAAACGGAGGCCCATGACCTTCACAAGGCATTAGGGCGCATGGGGTTGCCTTGTGGGCACCTCGTAAGTTGGTTGGAGTCCTTCTTTGGCTGCAAGAAAGATTATATACTAGTGTGAGTTTTTCATTATAGAACTTGGCTTGTATATTCTGATGACAGGCTTCCTCAAATGCTCGACATCTTCATGAGAAAGCAAATTGGATGCACACCCACTTAGTTTCAGTATTGAGCTTTCATACACTTATAGATCTAGTGCATATGTTGCATGCAATCCCTACTTCTTGCATCGATATCGTTTGATAGGACTCTCCGTTACCTATTGATCCATCGAGTTGATGCGAGACTTTCTTCATTTTTGACTTTCCTTATGTATCTCTACCACCACATTCTATTCCACCTGTAGTGCTATGTCCATGGCTGACGCTCATGTATTGAGTGGAGTTGAAAATCCTGAAGCGTGCTAAAAAGTATGATCCGATTGATTGGTTTGACACCGGAGGGCTCATGACTTATCTTAATGCGCTGAAGGCAGAGTCATGCCATGCTTACATAATTCAGTGAGTAGGGATAACATTTGCTGAGCATCATATATTTTGAAAAAGTAATGATTATGCTCTTGTATTCATGGATATTATTGTGTTGATATCAATTACTTCATCATTTCTCAATATTTATACCATAAAAGATTACATCATAGACATGCTAGGTAGCATTCAACATCAAAAAATTTGTTGTTATCATTTACCTACTCGAGGATGGGCAGGAATTAAGCTTGAGGATGCTAATACGTCTCCAACGTATCTATATTTTTTTATTGTTTCATGCTATTACATTATCAATCTTAGATACTTTATATACAATTTTATATTATTTTTAGGAACTAAACTATTAGCTCAGTCCCCAGTGTCAATTCCTGTTTTTTGCATGCTTTTGTTTTATAATAAATAAATACAAAATGAAGTATGAACATGATGAAACTTTAAGGTGATTTTTTCTGGACCAGAAGAGACCCGGAAGCTTCGAGAGGATGCCAGAAGATGTACGAGAGGGCCACAAGCACACATGGCGCGCCACCAAGGGCGTCACCTGAGCTTGTGGGCTCCACGTAACTTCGTTTGACCTAATTCCACTTATATAAATTCCCATAAATCCCAAAACCAACAAAGAGCCACCCGAAACATTTTTTCCACTCCTGCAAGCTTCTATTCTTCCATGATCCCATCTGGAGGCCTTTTCCGATTCTCTACCGGAGGGGGAATCCATCATGGAGGGCTCCTACATCAACCTTGCTACTCCTTTGATGATGTGTGAGTAGTTCACCACAGACTTATGGGTCCATAGTGATTAGCTAGATGACTTCTTCTCTCTCATTGATCTTCAATACAATGTTCTCCTCAGAGTTCTATCCGATGTAATCTTCTTTTGCGGTGTGTTTGTTGGGATACGATGAATTGTGGGTATATGATAGGAATATTCATTGAAAGTAATTGAGTCTTTGCCGAACTTTATTATGCATGATTATTATAGCTTTGTATTTCTCTTCGTTCTATTCGTTTGGTTTGGCCAACTAGATTGATTTATTTTCAGTGAGAGAGATGTTTTCTAGTGGGTTCAATCTTGCGGTGTCCTCACCTAGTAACAGCAGGGGTAGCGAGGCATGTATTGTATTGTTGCTACTAAGGGTAAAACAACGGGGTTCAATCATATTGCTTACTTTTATTCTATCTACATTATGTCATATATCTTCTTAAAGTGTTATTTTGTTTGTCATGAACTTAATACCCTAGGTGCAGGCAGGAGTCGGTCGATTGTGAAGGAAATATGCCCTAGAGGCAATAATAAAGTTGTAACTGGAAATATACCCTCAATGCTCGTAGTAGTGCCTGGGTATTTGATACCGGTTCGGTTACTCATATTTGTAACTCGAAACAGGGACTACGGATTAAACGAAGATTGGCTAAGGACAAGGTGACAATGCGCGTCAGGAATGGTTCCAAGGTCGATGTGATCGCCGTCGGCACGCTACCTCTACATCTACCTTCGGGATTAGTTTTAGACCTAAATAAATGTTATTTGGTGTGAGCATTGAGCATGAACACTATATCTGGATCTTGTTTAGTGCGAGACGGTTATTCATTTAAACAAGAATAATGGTTGTTCTATTTATATGAGTAATATCTTTTATGGTCATGCACCCTTGAAGAGTGGTCTATTTCTTTTGAATCTTGACTGTGGTGATACACATATTAATAATATTGATGCCAAAAGATGCAAAGTTGATAATGATAGTGCAACATATTTGTGGCACTGTCGTTTAGGTCATATTGGTTTAACACGCATGAAGAAACTCTATGCCGATGGACTTTTGGAATCACTTGATTATGAATCATTTGATACTTGCGAACCATGCCTCATGGGAAAGATGACTAAAACTCCATTCTCCGGAACAATGGAGCGAGCCAATGACTTAGTGGAAACAATACATACCAATGTATGTGGTCCGAGAGTGTTAAGCCTCACGGCAGGTATCGTTATTTTCTGACCTTCACAGATGATTTGAGCATATATGGGTATATCTACTTAATGAAACACAAGTTTGAAACATTTGAAAAGTTCAAAGAATTTCAGAGTGAAGTGGAGAATCATCGTAACAAGAAAATAAAGTTTCTAATCTGACCGCGGAGGCGAATATTTGAGTTATGAGTTTAACCTTCATTTAAAACAATGTGGAATAGTTTCACAACTCACGCCACCTGGAACACCACAGCGTAATGGTGTGTCTGAACGTCGTAACCGTACTTTATTAGATATCGTGCGCTCTATGATGTCTCTTACCAATTTACCACTATCGTTTTGGGGTTATGCATTAGAGACAACTGCATTCACGTTAAATAGGGCACCGTCAAAATCTGTTGAGGCGGCACCGTATGAACTGTGGTTTGGCAATAAACCTAACCTGTCATTTCTTAAAGTTTGGGGATGCGATGCTTATGTCAAAAGGCTTCAGCTGATAAGCTTGAACCTAAATCGGATAAGTGCATCTTCATAGGATACCCTAAGGAAACAATTGGGTACACCTTCTACCACAGCTCTGAAGGCAAGATCTTTGTTTCCAAGAATGGAACCTTTCTAGAGAAGAAGTCTCTCTCGAAAGAAGTGGATGGGAGTAGAACTTGATGAGGTAATTGTACCTTCTCTCAATTTGGAAAGTAGCTCATCCGAGAAATCCGTTCTCATGATGCCAATGCCAACTAGAGAGGAAGCTAATGATAATGATCATGAAACTTCAGATCAAATTACTACTGAACCTCGTAGGTCAACCAGAGCATGATCCGCACCAGAGTGGTATGGTAATCCTTTTCCAGAAGTCATGTTACTTGACCATGATGAACCTATGAACTATGAAGAAGCTATGATGAGCCTAAATTCTAATAAATGACTTGAGGCCATGAAATCTGAGATAGGATCCATATATTAGAACAAAGTGTGGACTTTGGTGGATTTGCCCGATGATCGGCGACCCATAGAGAATAATGGATCTTCAAGAAGAAGACAGGCGTTGATGGTAATGTTACTGTCTATAAAGCTCGACTAGTCGCAAAAGGTTTTAGACAAGCTCAAGGAGTTGACTACGATGAGACTTTCTCACCCGTAGCGATGCTTAAGTCAGTCTGAAACATGTTAGCAATTGCCGCATTTTATGATTATGAAATCTGGCAAATGGATGTCAAAATTGCATTCCTTAATGGATTCTTAAAGAAGAGTTGTATATGATGCAACCAGAAGGTTGTCGATCCTAAAGGTGCTAACAAAGTGTGCAAGCTCTAGTGATCCATCTATGGAATGGTGCAAGCATCTCGGAGTTGGAATATACGCTTTGATGAGGTGATCAAAGCATATGGTTTTATACAAACTTTCAGAGAAGCCTGTATTTACAAGAAAGTGAGTGGGAGCTCTATAGCATTTATGTTACTATATGTGGATGACATATTGTTGACTGGGAATGATGTAGAATTTCTGGATAGCATAAAAGGATACTTGAATAGGAGTTTTTCAATGAAGACATCAGTGAAGCTGCTTATATATTGGGCATCAAGATCTATAGAGATAGATCAAGACGCTTAATAGGACTTTCACAAAGCACATACCTTGATAAAGTTTTGAAAAAGTTCAAAATGGATCAGTCAAAGAAAGGGTTCTTGCCTGTGTTACAAGGTGTGAAATTGAGTCAGACTCAATGCGCGGCCACTGCAGAAGATAGAGACAAAATGAAAGTCATTCCCTATGCCTCAGCCATAGGTTCTATCATGTATGCTATGCTGTGTACCAGACATGATGTGTGCCTTGCCATAAGTCTGGCAGGGAGGTACCAAAGCAATCCACGACTGGATCACTGGACAGTGGTCAAGAATATCCTGAAGTACCTGAAAAGGACCAAGGATATGTTTCTTGTTTATGGAGGTGACAAAGAGCTTGTCATAAATGGTTACGTCGATGCTAGTTTTGACAGTGATCCGGATGACTCTAAGTCACAAACCGGATACGTATTTATTTTGAATGGTGGAGCTATCAGTTGGTGCAGTTCCAAGCAAAGTGTCGTGGCAGGATCTATATGTGAAGCGGAGTAAATAGCTGCTTCGGAAGCAGCAAATGAAGGAATCTGGGTGAAGGAGTTCATATCTGATCTAGGTCTAATACCTAGTGCATCGGGACCAATAAAAATCTTTTGTGAAAAGAGCAATTGTCTTAGCGAAGGAATCCAGATTTCACAAAAAGACCAAACACATCAAGAGACGCTTCAACTCCATCTATGATCTAGTCAAGGAGGGAGACATAGAGATTTGCAAAATACATACAGATCTGAATATAGCAGACCCATTGACTAAGCCTCTTCCACGAGCAAAACATGATAAGCACCAAGACTCCATGGGTGTTAGAATCATTGCAATGTAATCTAGATTATTGACTCTAGTGCAAGTGGGAGACTGAAGGAAATAGGCCCTAGAGGCAATAATAAAGTTGTTATTTTATATTTCCTTATTTCATGATAAATGTTTATTATTCATGCTAGAATTGTATTAACCGAAAACTTGATACATGTGTGGATACATAGACAAAATAATGTGTCCCTAGTAAGCCTCTACTAGACTAGCTCGTTGATCAAAGATGGTTAAGCCTCTACAAGACCTATATGTTAGCTTAACATAATGATCGTTCAGTTTTAATGATATTGTTTTCTTCATGTCAAATACATATTCCTCTGACTATGAGATCATGCAACTCCCGGATACCGGAGGAATGCCTTGTGTACTATCAAATGTCACAACGTAACTGGGTGATTATAAAGATGCTCTACAGGTATCTCGGAAGGTGTTTGTTGGGTTGGCATAGATCGAGACTAGGATTTGTCACTCCGAGTATTGGAGAGGTATCTCTGGGCCCTCTCGGTAATACACATCATAACAAGCCTTGCAAGCAAAGTGACTAATGAGTTAGTTGCAGGATGATGTATTACGGAATGAGTAAAGAGACTTGCCAGTAACGAGATTGAACTAGTTATGAAGATATAGATGATCGAATCTTGGGCAAGTAACATACCGATAGACAAAGGGAATTACGTATGTTGTCATAAGGTTCGACCAATAAAGATCTTCGTAGAATATGTAGGAGCCGATATGAACATCCAGGTTACGCTATTGGTTATTGACAAGTGAGGTGTCTCGGTCATGTCTACATAGTTCTCGAACCCGTAGGGTCTGCACGCTTAACGTTCTTTGACGATATATTACTATATTAGTTATGTGTGTTGGTGACCGAATGTTGTTTGGAGTCCCGGATGAGATCACGGACATGACACGGAGCTCCGAAATGGTCCGGAGGTAAATATTCATATATTAGATGATATGGTTAGGCCAAGGGGTCAGGCCCACAGGGCTATAGGTCGGTGCAAAAGAAAGTTTTGCGGAGGTCAGAGGCCAAACGCCGGAGACCCTGGTGTCTGGCCCTGGGCCAGACACCGAGGCCCATGGCGTCTGGGCCAGACACCAAGGATTGTGGCGTTTGGTCATGGAGTCTTAGTGGGACTCTTGCCTTTCAGGCAAAACTGACTTTGAGGGGGTATTTGGTCCAAGTTTCGACCCCAGGGCTCAACATATAAATAGAGGGGCATGGCCAGCACCAAAGACACATCAAGATTCACCAAGCCGTATGCCGGCAACCCTGTCCCCTCTAGTTTATCCTCCGTCATAGTTTCCATACTGCTTAGGCAAAGCCCTGCGGAGATTGTTCTTCACCAACACCGTCACCACGCCATCGTGGTGCCGAAACTCATCTACTACTTTGCCCGTCTTGCTGGATCAAGAAGGCGAGGACGTCATCGAGTTGAACGTGTGTTGAACGCGGAGGTGCCATACGTTCAGTGCTTGATTGGAACGGATCGTGAAGGTGTACGACTACATCAACCGCGTTGATAAACACTTCCGCTAAGCGATCTTCAAAGGTATGAAGATGCTCTCCCCCTCTCATTGTTGTGCATCTCCTAGATAGATCTTGCATGAGCATAGGAATTTTTTGAAATTGCATGCTACGTTCCGCAACAGATTGGTGGAGCAATAGTAGTAGATGTAGGTAGGAGTTTGTCTACTTGTCATAGGCGTAACGCCTATATACATGATCATTGCCATGAATATCGTCATAACTATGCACTTTTCTATCAATTTCCCAACAGTATTTTCTCTACCCACCGTATGCTATTTTTATGAGAGAGAAGCCTTTAATGAAAACTATGACCCTGGGGGTCTATTTTAATCATATTACAAAAAACCACAAATACCTTG
This sequence comes from Triticum aestivum, assembly GCF_018294505.1. Lineage (NCBI taxonomy): Eukaryota > Viridiplantae > Streptophyta > Magnoliopsida > Poales > Poaceae > Triticum > Triticum aestivum. Next base: position 105,924,771 of record NC_057804.1, read on the forward strand.
ATGCAATTTTACTTATTTTATTTTACTTTGCAATTTATCTATCTGCCATTACCAAATTTAATCCTTGCAATTAACGAGTACAAGGGGATTGACAACCCTCTTGCCCACGTTGGGTACAATTATTTTCCCTTGTGTGTGCAGGTATTGCTTACTAGGCGTTTGCATGGTTCTTCTATTGGTTCGATAACCTTGGTTCTCACTGAGGGAAATACTATCCATTACTATATTGCTTCACCCTTCCTCTTTGGGGAAAGTCCCAACGCAACTCCCAAGTAGCATACATTTATTCAAACTAAGCAAAAACTCTAACTGAAATTTGACTAGAAAGTGATAAGGGATACAAAGGGCTTCAAAATACCCCCCCCCCCCAGCTTAACAAGGTAAGCCGGTTGGATTCATTTGCTCTCTTTTTTATTGATACCAGTGTTCTTCTCTAGAGGTGGAGTGGTAACGGCGGTAAGGGCGTTAATCAGAGGCTTGTTGGCGACCTCCAGGTCCATTACATGAGAACGGTACATGCACAAAGTCTCATCTTGGTTGGCGATGATCCTCAAGCACGTATCCAGAGCCTCACGAGTCTTAGTCGCCAGCACCACTTCCATCTCCCTCATTTGCTCAATCATAATTTTAGTTTCAATCTTAGAATTACTGACTTGTACCTTGGGCTGGGCAGATGGTGCAGGATTGGATGTGCACCTCTTTCTTGGGGGTCCCACCTAGATGCGTGCACTGATGGTGTGCATCTTACACGCCTTGGGGTTGATCTCTTGAGACTCTGCCATCGGCTCATCGATAGAGCAGTTCCTGAAACCACACCTACCCAGTACTATGGATGTGTCCTTAACAAAGTCGAGTCGGTTCCCTATGGTGATGACCTTGAGTGATTCAATGGGGATGGCCTCCGGCTTCTTTTCTTCTTCTTCCTCTTTGACCTCGAAGTGCTCTTCCTCTTCAAGTTCCTCCTCGGAGGAGGAGGACCAATCACGAACACGATGGATCCTATCCCTCTTGCTTGCCAGAGAGCCATAGCCTCCTTGCTCCAAATCATCATCCTCTTGAGAGGAGGTTTGCCTCTCATCCCACCGACGAGCCATTGCTTCCTGCACTTCAAAACTAGAAAAGGCTTGGGCTAGATTGGTTACTTAGCTTTGATGAAGAAGGAGGCAAGGGCTCTATATATAGGATGTTAGGGGCGCAGGTTTTAACGAGATAAGTAAGTTAAAAAGAATCAGAAAAGAGAATCGGCGAAATTCTGTTAAGGATCGGAAAGAAATCATGATCGACGGTCTTCCATACGTTCGTGGATGCTCGCACGAGCGGTCGCATAGATCCCATTGATCGAGTTCTTTCCATATAGAGCATTCGATGGTGTCCTCGACGGCCATATCCGCCCGCATGGGCACTCGTTTGCCTACCTCTGCCCCGCGAGAGTTTTTTTGCAAGACAAATGTTACCTCCGGGTGACAGAGCAATCGATGGCCTTCCATAGGACCATAGTGCGATCGCATGGCTGGTCCTTTGGTTCATCTCCCGAACCACCCAACAGTACAGAGCCAACAACAGCGTTTCACACGATCGCTTGTGATCGTATGACCGCGAAAACAAATATTTTTTTACAGAAAAATAAGATGAAACTAAATAGAGCAACACTTAAGGTTTTTAGCAGAACCTGCGCAACTTTCCACGCATTTTCCATCCCTTGTTTTTAAGGTACGTCTTCGTGCCCGTTTCCTCTCTCTTCGGGGATGAAACGATGAAGATGTCTTTGGAGTTTGGTGGGGTGCAAAGAATTGGTGTAATCAAATAAATACTTGATTAACATTTTTTGAAATGCCTTCATTAACATTTTGTAAATACATGATCAATTTTTTTTCAAACACATTGTTTTTTTATACATTTTTCATATATGTGATAAACATTTTCTCTATAGTATTTAACATTTTTCAAATGCTTGGTCTACATTTTTCAAATATTTTTTGTAGAGTGTTTTTTGTAATATTTATATTTAGAATATTTAAAGTAAAAATAAAAGTAAAAAATAAAGCAAAAAAACAAAAAAAAAGAAACTCAAAAAAAAGAGAACAAATGTGGTTGTGGCACTCCGCACATATGGGCCGGCCCATCTCACTTCCCCTTCAGCGAGGGTTCCTTTGATCTCGCTGGCAGCGAGACATAGGGGCGCCAGAGGCCACAGGCCCAACGCAGGCGACACAACGATGCCGGAACACATAAAACAAGCATGGATCAACAAATCTACACGAATATTACAGGACCTGATCGTGTGATGGAAGACTTAGATGAGACAAAGTTAGATATCATCTAGATGTAAATTAGCAAATATGTATAAATATTCTAGTACGCTAGCTCATGATTTACTTGCACATATAAATGTGATTGTCTAAATAAATGTTTATCAAATCCTTCCCGTGATTTACCTTATTGTTTGATGAACAAGTTGGTAGGAAAATTATGGTGGGATCGTTGCAAAAAGTAAGTAAATTAATGTGTTGAGCGGCGTACTGGAAGGTGCGGTTAAGTATGGCATGGCAAAAAATAAACGGTTGAATGAAAAAAATCAGTAAAGGTACGTGGTGGGAGGGGAACCAGTTGACAAGAGTTTTGTTTTGCAGAAAAAGGAACACTACTTTTCTTTAAGTGTAGTAGAGATTATTCTTGCAATCAATATATTTTTTTTGCACAAATGTTAATAGATTTTTTTAGCATACAAAATTCAAGCCCGCTGATCATTCTTGTCCAATGCCTCAATAGGGAGGTCCAGCGGCAGATCATGTGGATGGCATTTAAAAAAAAGTTCTTCTAAGAAGATGTCATTCGCTATAACTTAAACTATGAAAAAAAGTTTGCAAATGTTATTTTTTACTGGCGAACGTTTGCCAGCTAGCGGGGTTCAAAATCGAACGTAGTGAGTAAATGTGTCTTTTGCACGTTGCTTCCACTCTTTTCCTTTATGGGAGTGGCCATGCCTCAGTCAAGTGAGACACAGTCGGTCGGTTGATGTCACTCGTTTGACCTAGAGCACTTGATCTTGTGCGTTTTTTCTCACCTTTTTCATGGTCTGGTTTTTGTTTTTTACAAACTACGGCTCAACTATACAATTGGTTAATTGCCTACAAAAGTTCCAATGGTTGATAACTGTACAACAAAACAAACTAGTAACCGTGCACGTGTCATACACATCCAATACAGTAGTATATTGGGGAGCTTTACATTGTATTCTTCCACTCCGATTACTCTCCCCTTCGTGCCCTTTGGTTTCAATTTTTTAGTATGCCAATGTTCTAATTTTTGACATAGGGGCGGTCTTCCTAGCGAAGATGCTACCTCTGCATGCATCACTATTTGGGTGGCTCGGGCGGATGTTGTTGCTACACTATAGGGGCTTTTGGCGGTCACGACATTCGTAACACGATTTTGCGTCCTTATTGATGCATGAACACACTTTCTTTCAACTATTCTTATTCATATAATTAGTCGTGACAAGATATGATTAAGCGGAAAGAAATCAATCAAGGTAGGCCATTATGGAGATTATTTGTGCAATCAATGTTGTTAGAAAAATATCACAATTATCAAAATTGATTGCAATTAATGCAATCAATATTGTTGAAAATATCATAATTATCCATTAATGATGTTGCCAAAATCAATTACAATTTATATATATAGTGGTGTTTCCATTCTGTTGGTGATGTGATGGATACATCATTGGAGCGTCGTGGGACGTTGAATAGAGATGGTTGGATGGCTGAGATCATTTGGTTGTCCGATATTGCGTGCCTCTGAATGCGATCCAACATCTCACTCAGGAGAAATTTCTCGCGCTCCTCTTGTGCCTGACCTCACAATGGGACTAGGGGATCTTCCCCGAGATCCGATCTGATATGGATTCGGATTCTTCGTATTTGGCCAGATCTATCATCTGGCCCTTGGGGTGTGTCGTCGGATCCTAGCTCCTAGTCTGGTCTGACGAGCGACTCTCGCACTTGTTCCGAGCCTGATTTGACATAGGCACCGGGACGGGTGCCTCATGTTGCTCCTCAACCTAGTCTGACACCCAACTTGACAAGACTAGCTCTCCGCGGGAAACCGCGGTGTAATCCAAGTTGCTGAATATCAGGACTTGACCTGGAGCGGAGGTATTGATATGGCCTAGGTGATAAAGGAAATATGCCCTAGAGGCAATAATAAAATTGTTATTTTATATTTCCTTATTCATGATAAATGTCTATTATTCATGCTAGAATTGTATTAACCGGAAACTTGATACATGTGTGAATACATAGACAAAACAACGTGTCCCTGGTATGCCTCTACTAGACTAGCTCATTGATCAAAGATGGTTAAGTTTCCTAGCCATGGACATGAGTTGTCATTTGATAAACGGGATCACATCATTAGTGGAATGATGTCATGGACAACACCCATCCGTTAGCTTAGCATAATGATCGTTCAGTTTTATTGCTACTGCTTTCTTCATGTCAAATATATATTCCTCCGACTATGAGATTGTGCAACTCCAGGACACCAGAGGAATGCCCTGTGTGCTATCAAACGTCACAACGTAACTGGTTGATTATAAAGATGCTCTACAGGTATCTCCGAAGGTGTTTGTTGGGTCAGAATAGATCAAGATTAGGATTAGTCACTCCGAGTATCGGAGAGGTATCTCTGGGCCCTCTCGGTAATGCACATCATATGAAGCCTTGCAAGAAATGTGACTAATGAGTTAGTTGCGGGATGATGCACAACAGAACGAGTAAAGAGACTTGCCGGTAACGAGATTGAACTAGGTATGAAGATATCGACGATCGAATCTTGGGCAAGTAACATACCGATGACAAAGGGAATAATGTATGTTGACATTGCGGTTCGACCGATAAAGATCTTCGTAGAATATGTGGGAACCAATATGAGCATCCAGCTTCCGCTATTGGTTATTGACCGGAGAGGTGTCTCGGTCATGTCTACATAGTTCTTGAACCCGTAGGGTCCGCACGCTTAACGTTCGATGACGATGTGTATTATATGAGTTATGTGTTTTGGTAGCCAAAGGTTGTTCGGAGTCCTGGATGAGATCACATACATGACGAGGAGTCTCGAAATGGTTGAGAGGTAAATATTGATATATTGGAAGGTTATATTCGGACATCGGAATGGTTCTGGAGTGTTTCGGACAAATATCGGAGTACCGAGGGGTTACCGGAACCCCACGGGGAAGTAATGGGCCTTAATGGGCCATAGGGGAGAGGAGAGGCATGCCACGAGGAGGTGGAACCCCCCCCCCCATGGGGGTCCGGATTGGACTAGGGGAGGGGGCGTGCCCCACCTTTCCCTCTCCCACTCCCTCTCTTTCCCTTTTCCCCCTCCGTTGGAAGGAAGGTGGGCCGACTATGACTTGGAGTCCTAGTAGGACTCCCCCATGGCGCGCGCCCTAGGGCCGGCCTCCTCCCCTCTCCTCCTTTATATACGGGGGAGGGGGGCACCTCTAGGAAGAACATCAATTGTCTTAGCCGTGTGTGGTGCCCCCTCTCCACCGTTTACTCCTCCGGTCATATTGTCATAGTGTTTAGGCGAAGCCCTGCGCGGATCACATCACCATCACCATCACCACGCCATCGTGATGACGGAACTCATCTACTCCTTTGTACCTCTACTGTATCAAGAGTTCGAGGGACGTCATCGAGTTGAACGTGTGCAGAACTCAGAGGTGTCGTACTGATACGTCTCCAACGTATCTATAGTTTTTGATTGTTCCATGCTATTATATTACCCGTTTTGGATGTTTATGGGCTTTACTTTACACTTTTATATCATTTTTGGGACTAACCTACTAACCGAAGGCCCAGCCCGAATTGCTGTTTTTTTGCCTATTTCAGTGTTTCGAAGAAAAGGAATATCAAACGGAATCCAAACATAATGAAACCTTCGGGAGCGATCTTTTTGGAACAAACGTGACCAGAGGACTTGGAGTGGAAGTCAAGAAACAAAGGAGGCGGCCACGAGGGTCCCCGACGCGCTCCCTACAGGTGGGCGCACCCCCCACCCTCGTGGGCCTCTCGAGCGTCCACCGACCTACTTCTTCCTCCTACATATAGCCATGTACCCCGAAAACATCAGAAGCGACCACGAAAAACTATTTCCACCGCCGTAACCTTCTGTATCCACGAGATCCCATCTTGGAGCCTTCGCCGGTGCTCCATCGGAGGGGGAATCGATCACGGAGGGCCTCTACATCATCTCCAAGGCCTCTCCGATGAGTTGTGAGTAGTTTACCACAGACCTTCGGGTCCATAGTTATTATCTAGATGGCTTCCTCTCTCTCTTTGAATCTCAATACAAAGTTCTCCTTGATCTTCTTGGAGATCTATTCGAAATAACTCTTTTTGCGGTGTGTTTGTCGAGATCCGATGAATTGTGGGTTTATGATCAAGTTTATCTATGAGAAATATTTGAATCTCCTCTGAATTCTTTTATGTGTGATTAAGTTATCTTTGCAAGTCTCTTCGAATTATCAGTTTGGTTTGGACTACTAGATTGATCTTTCTTGCAATGGGAGAAGCGCTTAGCTTTGGGTTCAATCTTGCGGTGTCCTTTCCCAGTGACAGCAGGGGCAGCAAGGCACGTATTGTATTGTTGCCATCGAGGATAAAAAGATGGGGTTTATATCATATTGCATGAGTTTATCCCTCTACATCACGTCATCTTTCTTAATGCGTTACTCTGTTCTTATGAACTTAATACTCTAGATGCATGCTGGATAGCAGTCGATGCGTGGAGTAATAGTAGTAGATGCAGAATCGTTTCGATCTACTTGTCACGGACGTGATGCCTATATACATGCTCATGCCTAGATAATCTCATAATTATTCGCTTTTCTATCAATTGCTCAACAGTAATTTGTTCACCCACCATAATGCTTATGTTATCTTGAGAGAAGCCACTAGTGAAACCTATGGCCCCCGGGTGAAAGAACATGCGGTGCCCCCATGTTTGGTTTTGGTAATTGATGACAATCTCTATGGACTAATGGTTGCCTTGAGTTATATTTGAAGGTTTTGTCCATAGGCTTTTCTTGAAGAACATGTGTTGGTTTCAAGGAGTTTATGAGTTGACCAAGGTGTTATTAAGGAATTATCCAAAGATTGGTCTTTTGAGTATTGAGCTTATTGCTAGTATGTCTTGAAGAAGAAGATAAGATTGTGTGAACATTCATGTGTATCTTCAAGACATCATCTTTATGAAGAGAGAAGATTTTTCACAAAGCATAGAAGATGTACCGAGGGGATCAAGTGATCCCATGGTATGGTAAGCATTGTCCATTGCACTTTGTGTACAAACCCATGATCTATGTGAGAGTTCTATGTGGGGTTAGGTACGTGTCCATGGGCTTGCGTCAAGAGGAAGATATCATACAACCCATGGAAAGGATGACATCAAGTGGTGATCGTCATCAAGATTGCCGTGTGCAAGTTCAAGTGGAGCATCACGAAGAGATCAAGTGCTTCAATCTTTCCATCCATTATGGTGTCAATGGACTTGTGAAGATGTGCTAAAGAGTAGCTCACCCATAGTGGACTATGGGGGAGCAATCATCTAGTCTTCATCGAGCCAACGCAATCAACAAAGGTGGTCCAACTTGAGGGAGTCAAGATCTTCATCATCTAGCTCAAGTGTACCATGTGCAAGGCAAAGGTTTTCCCTTGATAGGTTTTCTATTTTACCGGTCTCATGGTGGTAGTTGGGAGCCGGGTTATAGGATCATTTGCCGTACTATCAAGGAGGGCTCTCAAGTTGGTAGCTTGATCGTCCCGTTTGTAGAGAGCTCAAATCATTGCATCCTTGCATCATGTTTCTTGTTTCTTGTTTGGCTATCTTTGTGAGTCTTAGAGCTTATGGTCATCTTGATGACAAGCTTGAGTTCATCAAAAACAGAGTTCGCATGTGTCTTCTCTGATGTTTTCGGTGTTGGAGGTTTTACTGGTCTTATCCGAGGAAGGGTTCTCACCATTTTCTTATGGGACTTTTATAATTTGCTTCTTATTGATATTTATTTCAAGATTGTGTTAGCCCTTGTCGCTAGCTTTCCAACAAACTTGGTTTCATCGAATTCGGAATCCGTTTGCAAAAGTTGTGGCAGTTTTGGTGTTTTGAAAAGGCTGCTGCGGTACTACCGCGAATTGGAGCGGATGTAATTTTTTACTACCACGGATCCTACAGCGGTAGTACCAGTCTGAACCAAAAACTCGTCCCAAGTCCTGCGGTGGTAGGCCCGGATGTAATTTTTTAGTACCGCTCGCAAGCAGTAGTACCGCTACCCCTAGCGGTAGTACCGTGAGGTCAAGCGGTACTACCGCTCCGACGGTTCTTCTAGCCTTTTTGCCTCCTCATTGTTGTGTTTCGAAGGGGTACTACCGCCCTAGCGGTAGTACCGCTCCTTGGACCGGTAGTACCACTCCTTGGAGCGGTAGTACCGCTCTGTGCGGGCTGTGAGCATAATGGTTGGTTTTTTCCCCACCTATAAAAGGGGGTCTTCTTCCCCATTGAACCTCATCCTTTGAGCTCGTGTTCTTCCCCCATTGTTGACCTTCTCCGAGCTTGCTATCTCTCAATCCCTCCATGGATTCTTGCTAGTTTTGGGGGGAAAGTGAGAGGAGATCTAGATCCACATTTCCACCAATCACTTTCTCCTCTATGTGAGGGGAACCCCTTGGATCTAGATCTTGGAGTTCTTGGTGTTCTCCTTCTTGTTCTTCCTCTCATTTTCCTCCCTAGCATTAGTTGCTTCGGTGGGATTTGGGAGAGAAGGACTTGGGCACTCCGTGTGCCCTTGCCATTGCATTTGGTGCATCGGTTTGAGTTCTCCACGGTGATACGTGGAAGTTTCAAGTTGAGAAGCTTATTAATCTTGGGTGCTTGGTGCCCTTGAGCTTGTTCCTCTTGGGTGCTTTGGCGCCCTAGACGGTTGGTGGTGCTTGGAGCTCAATCATTGTGGTGTAAAGCTTCGGGCAAGCGTCGAGGTCTCCAATTAGGTTGTGGAGATTGCCCTGAGCAATTTGACGGGTACCGGTGACCGCCCCCAAGGGTTGCCAAAGTGTACGGGTTCGGTGACCACCCCCAAGGGTTGCCATTTGTACGGGTTCGGTGACCGCCCTCAAGGGTCCCTTAGTGGAATCACGGCATCTTGCGTTGTGCGAGGGCGTGAGGAGATGACGGTGGCCCTAGTGGCTTCTTGGGGAGCATTGTGCCTCCACACCGCTCCAAACGGAGATTAGCATTCGCAAGGGTGTGAACTTCGGGATACATCGTCGTCTCCGCGTACCTCGGTTATCTCTTACCCGAGCCCTTTACTTATGCACTTTACTTTGTGATAGCCATATTGTTTCTTGTCATATATCTTGCTATCACTTAGTTGTTTATCTTGCTTAGCATAAGTTGTTGGTGCACATAGGTGAGCCTAATTTTTGTAGGTTTTGTGCTTGACAAATTAACCGCTAGGTTTATTCCACATTTGTTCAAGCCTAAACCATAATTATTTTAAAAGCGCCTATTCACCCCCCCCCTCTAGGCGACATCCACGATCTTTCAATTTGTATCAGAGCCTCGTCTCTCTTTGTTAGGCTTAACCGCCTAGAGATTAAAGATGTCGACTAGGGGATTAGGATTCTCTGACACTCTTAGTTTCGATGGCACAAATTTTGATGTTTGGGTAATTCGCATGCTTAACCTCTTTAGGGTCATAGACCCAAATTTAGAGCGAATTGTAGATATGGGTTTTTCTCCTCCAAAGGATCCCCAAAGATTATCTTTAGAGGATTAGAAAAACTTTTATCTCAATGCTCAAGCTTCCAATGTGCTTTTCGATGCTTTGAGCAATGTAGTTATATTTAAACTCATGTCGTTCCGGGATGCTCATGAGTTATGGACAAAGCTTCAAGATAAATATGGTGTGTCCAAGATTTGTGGGGATGATTGTTCTCCCTCCACCTTCGGCCGTATAGTCTTCTCAACTTCTTCTACTTCACCTACATGTGGTTTGCCACAAGGTAATGATATGGTGAGTAGTGTTGGTCATTGTAATGATGATAGTATGCTTATTGTGGATGATCCTTCATCGCTATATTATTGCAATGCTCCTTCTTTGGGCTTTAACACTTCGAGCACTCCAAATGTTTCACATGCTTGTGTTGATAGTCCTTGCATATCATGTAGAAGTTGCTTGACTAAATCTCATGATGATATGCTTGCTATGTCTTGTTGCCATGATAAAAATGCATCTATTTCCTCGAATTGTTGTGCTAACAATGTAGAGGAAACCGAACACTCCATGGAACAAGATGTGGTGTTTAATGGTGCCTCAAGGGATCCTACATCATCATCTATTGCTTTTTGCCTTATGGCTAAGGCGTCAAAGGTATCTCCTACTTTGTACCCCAATATGTCTGTTGATGATGATGTTGATGCTAATGATGATGAGGATAATGATGAAGATAATGATAATGTTGCCTCCTTAAAAACTAAGGGGGGAATGATTTTTAAAGCTCTTCATAAAAATAAAATTGCTCGTTCCAACTTCATGGAAATAATGTCAATTGCCATTAATGGCAAGAAATACATTGAGGAGTTGGAATCTCATCTAGAGGAGCATGAGGTCACCATTGAGAAAATGGAAGCTCATGAGCGTGATTACGCAAATGAGATCATGGAGCTATCTCAAGCTCTTGAACATGAACAAACCACCTCTGAATCTCTTGCGGAGACTTTTGCTCTAGAATTATCTAGAGTGAGGGAATCTCATGATAGATCTCTTGAGGTGGCCAATGATTTCAAAACTAAAAATGCTAAGCTTGAAGTTGCTCATGCTAGACTCCTTGAGGATTTTGAGCACCTAGAAAATGGCTCAAGGTTCATCAAGGGTGAGCTCATCAAACTCACCGAGTCTCATGCTCAACTTGAAGCTTCTTATTTAAAAGAGCTTGCCAAGTTGCCCCCTCCTATTGTCGTTAATGATGATGCTTGTGCTACTAACTCTATTACTTGTGAAGCATCCATTTTGAAGGAGAATGTTGAGCTACAGGCTCAACTTGAATTGCTATCTAGCAATTATGGGAAATTGGAAGAAAGCCATGAAAAGCTCTCAAGCTCTCATGATGATCTTCTAGTATCCCATAATGTGCTAAAGATAGCTCATGAGGCCATGATTGCTAAGGTAACATCTAGTGAGCATGTGGATACTAGCACCACTTATAGTCAAAATACTATATTGCCATGTGCTAGTCCTTGTAATTCATCTACTCACAATGTTGGTACATCTTGTGATGAATTGTTTTACTTGCCTTGTTGCTCTAACGATGAAGCTTATACTTCCTCTAGTACTTGTGTTGAGACTAACCATGTAGAGGAAATCAAAGAGCTCAAGGCCCAAGTCACTTCTTTGAAGAAAGACTTGGAAAAGAGCCATGAAGGGAAATCCACACTCAACAATATCTTGAGTGTGCAAAAATCCCCCAATTACAAATGTGGACTTGGATTCAACTCCAATAAGAAGAAGTCCAAGAGCAACAAGAAGAAGGGCCAAAAACAAGTCAAGAATTCAGCCAAGATTATTTGCTTCAAGTGCAAAACTGAAGGGCATCATGTTAGATATTGCCCATTGAAGAAGAATGCCATTGGTGACAAGCAACAAGGGAAGAGGCCACAAGTTCAATATGATGCTCAACCTCAAGTTGAAGAAAGGCCACTTCCCAAGAAGACTCAAGTTAATGCCTCTCTTGTTAAGAAATCAAGTGAGAAGAAAATGAAGAGTAGACGTTGCTACTTATGTCATGAGAAAGGTCACATAGCTTCTTCATGCACAAATGGTACCTCATCCAACCCAATTATCATTGATGATGTCTATTATCTTGGGAAGGATAAGGTTGGCAATGTGTTTGCCAAGTTTGTTGGTACTCAAAGTGGTTTGAAGCAAAGAACCATTTGGGTAGCCAAGCCTATTATGACTAACCTCTTAGGACCCAACTTGGTTGGGGACCAACTAGCTCAAACTTGATCAATAGGTGTTGTTGGAAGGCATTGGACACTTGGCTACATTATGAAGAATTAAGGGGACTTCATCACTCTTATTGCCTCAAGCCAAGTCAATTGAATTATCAAGCTTATATCTTATATCCAATGTGCCTCCTTGCGGTAACTTGTACTTAAATTGTTTACGTTGAAAGTTACTTGTCCACTTGCATGTTTTGGTTTTGTTCCTTGCATGTGTTTGTATATGTTGTGCTTCCAACTTGATTATCTTGAGCAATCAAGTATGTGTGTGTTGGTTTGCACATCATGTATGTGTGTGTCATGCATTGAGCCTTTTGCATCTTGTTTATTTCTTAGTTGGCTCTTGTGAGAGATTAATGGAATATCCCATTATGGGGGAGTGATGTGCTTTGTGCACTTCACAATCCTATAAATGTGTGTACATGAGTAATACAATCTAGTATTGATATTTCAATATTATCTAGTTGCTATGTGGTATGTCTTTTCATGAGAAATTCAAATTCTAAATTGTCCATTAATTATCTCTTGTTGGATCCTCTTATTGCCTCTTGTTAAGTTTTTATTGGTATCACACTATGGGGGAGTAATATGCTATGTGCATATTACAAGCCTAGAAAATGTGTACTTTTGAGATATTGTCACCTAGAATTGATATTGTAAATTATCTTGTTCCTAGGTGGCATATTAGCTCTACAAGTTGCAATTTGCTTGTGTTTTTTGTGAAGATAATGTTGGATGTCCTTGTTATCTACCACCGGGAATTATTTCCAAATACTTCTTGTCTTTTGACAATTGGTATTCACTTATGTGTGGTAGAATTTATTAATCATCTTTACATTGGCTTTTGTTAATTTGCCTTTTCTCTTGCCAAGGATTGTGTCAACTCTCATTGTCTTCCATACCACTTGTGGATCTTGTTAATTTTGTGTTCTTGTCTAGTGTTTTCTAGATATAGTGAAAGCGGTGATCCCACCTTGTGCATTTTGTATTCTAATACAAATCCTATATAATGCACAACTTGTGGGGGAGCTATTCTATTTTCTTTAGAACACTCTTCTAGTGACTTTTAGTAGTGGCCAACACTCTAGCCAGATTGATTTCATCCTCTCGAGAAGAGAAGATAGGCATGCGTGCCTAGACTGTAAGGTGATACCTGGGGAGAGTGTTGTACCCCAGCATAAGCTGGTGGTTGCTGACTTCCGCTTTCGGATTCGTGTCCAGCGGGATAAGCGTGCCAAGGTCGCTAGAACGAAGTGGTGGAATCTCAAGGGGGAGGTAACTCGGGTGTTCAAGGAGAGGGTAATTAAGGAAGGCCCTTGGGAGGAAGGAGGGGATGCAGACAATGTGTGGATGAAGATGGCGACTTGCATTCGTAAGGTGGCCTCAAAGGAGTTTGGAGTGTCTAGGGGAAGGAGAAGCGAAGATAAGGATACCTGGTGGTGGAATGATGATGTCCAGAAGGCGATTAAAGAGAAGAAAGATTGCTTCAGACGCCTATACCTGGATAGGAGTGCAGACAACATAGAGAAGTACAAGATGGCGAAGAAGGCCGCAAAGCGAGCTGTTGGTGAAGCAAGGGGTCGGGCATATGAGGACCTCTACCAACGGTTAGGCACGAAGGAAGGTGAAAGGGACATCTATAAGATGGCTAAGATCCGGGAGAGGAAGACGAGGGATATTGGCCAAGTCAAATGCATCAAGGACGGAGTAGGCCAACTCTTGGTGAAGGACGAAGAGATTAAGCATAGATGGCGGGAGTACTTCGACAAGCTGTTCAATGGGGAGAATGAGAGTTCTACCATTGAACTAGATGACTCCTTTGATGAGACCAGCATGCATTTTGTGCGGCGCATCTAGGAGTCTGAGGTGAAGGAGGTTTTAAAAAGGATGAAAGGAGGCAAGGCGATGGGCCCTGATTGTATCCCCATTGAGGTGTGGAAAGGTTCGGGGACATAGCGATAGTATGGCTAACCAAGCTTTTCAACCTCATTTTTCGGGCAAACAAGATGCCAGAAGAATGGAGACGGAGTATATTAGTACCAATCTTCAAGAACAAGGGGGATGTTCAGAGTTGTACTAATTACCGTGGAATTAAGCTAATGAGCCATACAATGAAGCTATGGGAGAGAGTCATTGAGCATCGCTTAAGAAGAATGACAAGCGTGACCAAAAATCAGTTTGGTTTCATGCCTGAGAGGTCGACCATGGAAGCCATTTTCTTGGTACGACAACTTATGGAGAGATATAGGGAGCAAAAGAAGGACTTGCATATGGTGTTCATTGACTTGGAGAGGGCCTATGATAAGATACCGCGGAATGTCATGTGGTGGGCCTTGGAGAAACACAAAGTCCCAGCAAAGTACATTACCCTCATCAAGGACATGTACAATAATGTTGTGACAAGTGTTCGAACAAGTGATGTCGACACCGATGACTTCCCGATTAAGATAGGACTGCATCAGGGGTCAGCTTTGAGCCCTTATCTTTTTGCATTGGTGATGGATGAGGTCACAAGGGGTATACAAGGAGATATCCCATGGTGTATGCTCTTTGCGGATGATGTGGTGCTAGTTGACGATAGTCAGACGGGGGTAAATAGGAAGTTAGAGTTATGGAGACAAACCTTGGAATCGAAAGGGTTTAGGCTTAGTAGAACTAAAACCGAGTACATGATGTGCGGTTTCAGTACTACTAGGTGTGAGGAGGAGGAGGTTAGCCTTGATGGCCAGGTGGTACCTCGGAAGGACACCTTTCGGTATTTGGGGTCAATGTTGCAGGAGGATGGGGGTATTTATGAAGATGTGAACCATCGAGTCAAAGCCAGATGGATGAAGTGGCGCCAAGCTTCTGGCATTCTCTGTGACAAGAGAGTGCCACAAAAGCTAAAAGGCAAGTTCTACAGGACGACGGTTCGACCCGCAATGTTGTATGGCGCGGAGTGTTGGCCGACTAAAAGGCGACATGTTCAACAGTTAGGTGTGGCAGATATGCGTATGTTGAGATGGATGTGTGGCCACACGAGGAAGGATCGAGTCCGAAATGATGATATATGAGATAGAGTTGGGGTAGCACCAATTGAGGAGAAGCTTGTCCAACATCGTTTGAGATGGTTTGGGCATATTCAGCACAGGCCTCCAGAAGCTCCAGTGCATAGCGGACAGCTAAAGCGTGCGGAGAATGTCAAGAGAGGGTGGGGTCGACCGAATTTGACATGGGAGGAGTCCGTTAAGAGAGACCTGAAGGATTGGAGTATCGACAAAGAGCTAGCTATGGACAGGGGTGCGTGGAAGCTTGCTATCCATGTGCCAGAGCCATGAGTTGGTTGCGAGATCTTATGGGTTTCACCTCTAGCCTACCCCAACTTGTTTGGGACTAAAGGCTTTGTTGTTGTTGTTGTTGTTGTTGTTGTTGTTGTTGTTGTACTCTTCTTGTGATCCTTATCAAGTGTGTTTTGGTGGAAGGCAAGCCATTTCTTTTTGGTACTTTGTGCCATCATGAAACTTTATTGAGAGCTTGGTTTGTTTGGAACCATCCTCTCTTTGGGAGTTTGACATCTTTAGTATAGTGTGTATCAATGGATATCTCATTCCTTGATGTATCTTTAATGATATCTTCCAAGTGATGATTTCTCCATTTGGTATCCTTTTCACTTGGAATTTCTTTGTCTTTTGGTTTCGGGTTTTGAAAGTCTTGAGCATGCATGTTTACTTCATGTATTTTATTTGGCATGCTTTCTTTCTTTGACTCAATATATAGGGGAATCTCCACCAAGTATCAAATTGGATAAGATGTGTATGAAATTCATTTTCATATCTATTTGCACATATTTATGTGGAGATTGTCCTATGTATTGATGTTTCTAACCCTTTGGTCCCAATGAGTTTGGGTACCATTTTGTTTGTGTTGTTGTTCTAGGAACAATTGGAGATGCATTGGATGCTCGGCTCACTCACAAGGAAGGTGGTTTCACCATGTGCTTATTGGAGTCAAGCTAGGATGATCAATGATCTACTATCTACCTTTAATTGGTATCTACTACATCCTTTCAATGCTATCTCGGTAACAAGTATCAACTCATGCATACACCTCTTATATTCAACCTTGTGTAGCTTGCATCATGGCATGAATTTCTTGATTAGTTCTTGTGATACTTGTTTCCCGTCTCAAAGCATCTCAACAATGATCTCTTGTTGCTAGTTGTGATATCTTTGATGGTTGTGTGGTAGGAATTCACTTATATACAATAAGACAATTTCTAGCCTTGGGCTATGCTTCCAAGCAAATATCTTATTGGTATATGTATGACTTCCTTTTGGATATCTTGTTCCTTCATGTTGTAACTATCTCGGGTGTACACCCTTCTTTGTAGATATATATCATCATGATTTCGTCTACCTAGAACCGTGTACACTTGAGAGAAATTACATCTCTAGACAATATCCTTTCTTTCACGTCCACATTGTCTTTCTTATGTTATTTCTTTGGTGGCTCCATGAAAGCTTTTGCCTTGAGAGTGTGTCCTCTATCGTTGCATCTTGATGCACTCTTGTGTGGTGAAGATTATTTCCTCCTGCTTGTCTTGACAAGGCCTTTGCCATCTTAATTGGTATCCCTCGTCTTGATGAGGCTTTCCTTTTCTATCTTCACCACGGGTTGTCACAAGCATAGGTTCTTTATATGCTTATTAGTAAGCTTGTGAATCCATTTGCTTAGTTGTGTGTGAGAATGAAAGGCTTTGCACCGTGTATCTCATTCATTCGAGACTATGTTGATGCTTATGCTCATCCGTATATTAGTCCTCTCATGTGCTTTGCCATGACTCACACACATCATTTTGGTTGAGCCTATTCTTAAGTTGCCTCTTTTACATGTTGCTCAACCATGTGTTTGTTGCAAGTGCTAGGCTTAGTTTCCTTTATGCTCACTTGCACTTGTTGTAAGTTTCTATTGATTTTGGGGGAGCTATGATCCTATTTTGTGCACTTTTTATCCAAATACAAAAATTCTTATGTGTGCACAAATCATGGGGAGCTTCTCTAGTTTCTTTAGATCACTCCGTCGCTCATATCATAATATCCTTTATTCTTGTGGCTCGTAGGATCTTTGGTCTAGTTGGTTCAATTGATATCCTTTGATTGCTTGCTTCAATTGGTATATTTTGACTGTTTGATTGCTTGTGTCTCTCTTTGTTATGTCTTTGTGGCATATCATTCTTTAGCAATCTTTGTGCCTCAATATAGTTTGTGTTCCTCCAAGTATTTACCATTGGATTTGTGTATTGCATTCCACTCTCTTGTTGAGAGATACACATATTTTTGGAGGAACACTTGTTATATTGGCCTTCTTAGCTTTTCGCCCATTTTGGCAATCGATGCCAATGGGGGAGAAGTTTCAGAGAGTTTTGTGGAGAAGTTTAGAGAGTTATCTCCTCTTGCTTTGGTTTTGTTCCTTAGCATTTCCATCTCATTCTCATGCATCATTGGTTGTTGCATTGCATGGTGATGCATAATTCCTTGTATAAACTCTTTTGAAAGTGATTGTCATCAATTACCAAAATGGGGGAGACTGAAAGAACATGCGGTGCCCCCATGTTTGGTTTTGGTAATTGATGACAATCTCTATGGACTAATGGTTTCCTTGAGTTATATTTGAAGGTTTTGTCCATAGGCTTTTCTTGAAGAACATGTGTTGGTTTCAAGGAGTTTATGAGTTGACCAAGGTGCTATTAAGGAATTATCCAAAGATTGGTCTTTTGAGTATTGAGCTTATTGCTAGTATGTCTTGAAGAAGAAGAGAAGATTGTGTGAACATTCATGTGTATCTTCAAGACATCATCTTTATGAAGAGAGAAGATTTCTCACAAAGCGTAGAACATGTACCGAGGGGATCAAGTGATCCCATGGTATGGTAAGCATTGTCCATTGCACTTTGTGTACTAACCCATGATCTATGTGAGAGTTCTATGTGGGGTTAGGTACGTGTCCATGGGCTTGCGTCAAGAGGAAGATATCATACAACCCATGGAAAGGATGACATCAAGTGGTGATCGTCATCAAGATTGCCATGTGCAAGTGCAAGTTGAGCATCACGAAGAGATCAAGTGCTTCAATCTTTCCATCCATTATGCTGTCAATGGACTTGTGAAGATGTGCTGAAGAGTAGCTCACCCATAATGGACTATGGGGGAGCAATCATCTAGTATTCATCGAGCCAACGCAATCAACAAAGGTGGTCCAACTTGAGGGAGTCAAGATCTTCATCATCTAGCTCAAGTGGAACATGTGCAAGGCAAAGGTTTGCCCTTGATAGGTTTTCTATTTTACCGGTCTCGTGGTGGTAGTTGGGAGACCGGGTTATAGGATCATTTGCCGTACTATCAAGGGGCCTCTCAAGTTGGTAGCTTGATTGTATCGTTTGTAGAGAGCTCAAACCATTGCATCCTTTCATCATGTTTCTTGGTTCTTGTTTGGCTATCTTTGTGAGTCTTAGAGCTTATGGTCATCTTGATGACAAGTTTGAGTTCATCGAAAACGGAGTTCGCATGCGTCTTCTATGATGTTTTCGGTGTTGGAGGTTTTGCTGGTCTTATCCGAGGAAGGGTTCTCACCATTTTCTTATGAGACTTTTCTAATTTTCTTCTTATTGATATTTCTTTCAAGATTGTGTTAGCCCTTGTCGCTAGCTTTCCAACAAACTTGGTTTCATCGAATTCGGAGTCCTTTTGCAAAAGTTGTGGCAGTTTTGGTGTTCTGAAAAGGCTGCTGCCGTACTACCGCTAATTGGAGCGGATGTAATTTTTTACTACCGCTCCAGAGCGGTACTACCGCGGCTCCTACAGCGGTAGTACCGCTCCGGACCAAAAACTCGTCCCAAGTCCTGCGGTGGTAGGCCCGGATGTAATTTTTTAGTACCGCTCGCAAGTAGTAGTACCGCTACCCTTAGCAGTAGTACCGCTACCCCTAGCAGTAGTACCGTGAGGTCAAGTGGTACTACCGCTCCGACGGTTCTTCTGGCCTTTTTGCCTCCTCGTTGTTGTGTTTCGCAGGGGTACTACCGCCCTAGCGGTAGTACCGCTCCTTGGAGCGGTAGTACCGCTCTGTGCGGGCTGTGAGCATAATGGTTGGTTTTCTCTCCACCTATAAAAGGGGGTCTTCTTCCCCATTGAACCTCATCCTTTGAGCTCGTGTTCTTCCCCCATTGTTGACCTTCTCCGAGCTTGCTATCTCTCAATCCCTCCATGGATTCTTGCTAGTTTTGGGGGGAAAAGAGAGAGGAGATCTAGATCCACATTTCCACCAATCACTTTCTCCTCTATGTGAGGGGAACCCCTTGGATCTAGATCTTGGAGTTCTTGGTGTTCTCCTTCTTGTTATTCCTCTCATTTTCCTCCCTAGCATTAGTTGCTTCAGTGGGATTTGGGAGATGAGGACTTGGGCACTCCATGTGCCCTTGCCATTGCATTTGGTGCATCGGTTTGAGTTCTCCAAGGTGATACGTGGAAGTTTCAAGTTAAGAAGCTTATTACTCTTGGGTGCTTGGTGCCCTTGAGCTTGTTCCTCTTGGGTGCGTTGGCACCCTAGATGGTTGGTGGTGCTTGGAGCTCAATTATTGTGGTGTGAAGCTCCGGGCAAGCGTCGGGGTCTCCAATTAGGTTGTGGAGATCTCCCCGAGCAATTTGACGGGTACAGGTGACCGCCCCCAAGGGTTGCCAAAGTGTACGGGTTCGGTGACCGCCCCCAAGGGTTGCCATTTGTACGGGTTCGGTGACCGCCCTCAAGGTTCCCTTAGTGGAATCACGGCATCTTGCATTGTGCGAGGGCGTGCAGAGATTACGGTGGCCCTAGTGGCTTCTTGGGGAGCATTGTGCCTCCACACCGCTCCAAATGGAGATTAGCATTCGCAAGGGTGTGAAGTTCGGGATACATCGTCGTCTCCGCGTACCTCGGTTATCTCTTACCCGAGCCCTTTATTTATGCACTTTACTTTGTGATAACCATATTGTTTCTTGTCATATATCTTGCTATCACTTAGTTGTTTATCTTGCTTAGCATAATTTGTTGGTGCACATAGGTGAGACTAGTTGTTGTAGGTTTTGTGCTTGATAAATTAACCGCTAGGTTTATTCCGCATTTGTTCAAGCCTAAACTGTAATTATTTTAAAAGCGCCTATTCACCCCCCCCCCTCTAGGCGACATCCACGATCTTTCACCGGGTCTATCTCTTATCATATAAGCTTTCAATCTACTTTTATTTGCATCTTTACTTTTCCAATCTATATTATAAAATACCAAAAATATTTTTATCTTAACATATTATCTCTATCAGATCTCACTTTCGCAAGTGGCCGTGAAGGGATTGACTACCCCTTTATTGTGTTGGTTGCGAGTTCTTATTTGTTTGTGTAGGTGCGTGGGACTTGCAAGGAGCCTCCTAATGGATTGATACCTTGGTTCTCAAAAACTGAGGGAAATACTTATGCTACTATTGCTGCATCACCCTTTCCTCTTCAAGGAAAGCCAACACAAGCTCAAGACGTAGCAAGAAGGATTTCTCGCGCCGTTGCCGGGGAGGTCTTCGCTCAATTCAAGACATACCAAGTACCCATCACAAACTCATCTCCCTCGCATTACATTATTTGCCATTTGCCTCTCGTTCTCCTCTCCCCCACTTCACCCTTGCCGTTTTATTCGCCCTCTCTTTCCCAATCTCCTCTCTCTTTCGCTTGCCTCTTTGTTTGCTTGTGTGTTGGATTGCTTGTTGCGATGGCGCAAAACAATACCAAATTATGTGACTTTTCCAATACCAATAATAATGATTTCCTTAGTACTCCGATTGCTCCTCTTAATGATGTTGAGTCTTGTGAAATCAATGCTGCTTTGCTAAATCTGGTTATGAAAGATCAATTCGCCGGCCTTCCTAGTGAAGATGCCGCTACTTATGAATCAAGTGCCAAAGATGGCACTACTTAGATCTATCCTCGCTTTTATGCCTAGCTAGGGGCGTTAAATGATAGCGCTAGTTAGGAGGCAACCCAATTTTACTTTTGTTTTTTGTTTTTGCTTCTGTTTAGTAATAAATTTTGCATCTGCCTTCTGTTTAGATGTGTTTTCATGTTTTAATTAGTGTTTATGCCAAGTAGAACCTATAGGATAACCTATGGTAATAGTTAAATTTGATTCTTCTGAAAAATAGAAACTTTGTGCGCACGAAAATTATTTTTGTAAATCACAGAAACATGATTTTGCATTGATTCTTTTTTCTGTAGATCAATAGACAAATTTCCCAGGACTTCCTATTTTGGTAGGATTTGTAGAGTTCCAGAAGTATTCGAGAGTTATAGATTACTACAGACTGTTCTGTTTTTGACAATTCTGTTTTTTGTGTGTTGTTTGCTTATTTTGATTCATCTATGGCTAGTATGTAGGGGTATGAACCATAGAGAAGTTGGAATACAGTAGGTTTAACACCAATATAAATAAATAATGAGTTCATTACAGTACTTTATGTGGTGGTTTTTCTTTCTTGCACTAACGGAGCTTATGAGATTTCCTGTTGAGTTTTGTGTTGTGAAGTTTTCAAGTTTTGGGTAAAGATTTGATGGACTATGGAATAAGGAGTGGCAAGAGCCTAATCTTGGGGATGCCCATGGCACCCCAAGATATTCAAGGGTAACCAAAATCCTAAGCTTGGGGATGCCCCGGAAGGCATCCCCTCTTTCGTCTTCGTCTATCGGTAACTTTACTTGGAGCTATATTTTTATTCGCCACATGATATGTGTTTTGCTTGGAGCGTCTTGTATGATATTAGTCTTTGATTTTTAGTTTACCACAATCATCCTTGCTATACATGCCTTTTGGGAGAAACCCACTTGATTGGAATTTATTAGAATACTCTATGTGCTTCACTTATATCTTTTGAGCTAGATACTTTTTGCTCTAGTGCTTCACTTATATCTTTTAGAGCACGGCGGTGGCTTAATTTTGTAGAAATTGTTAATCTCTCATGCTTCACTTATATTATTTTGAGAGTCTCTTATAACAGCATGGTATTTGCTATGGTTATAAAATTGGTCCTAGAATGATGGGCATCCAAGTTGGGTATAATAAAAACTATCATAGGAAGTGAATTGGATGCTATGATCAATTTGATACTTGATAATTGTTTTGAGATATGGAGGTAGTGATATTAGAGTAATGCTAGTTGGGTGATTATGAATTTAAAGAATGCTTGTGTTGAAGTTGGCAAGTCCCGTAGCATGCACGTATGGTAAAAGTTGTGTAACAAATTTGAAACATGAGGTGTTCTTAGATTGTCATCCTTATGAGTGGCGGTCGGGGACGAGCGATGGTCTTTTCCTACCAATCTATCCCCCTAGGAGCATGCGCGTAGTGCTTGGTTTTTGATGACTTGTAGATTTTTGCAATAAGTATATGAGTTCTTTTTGACTAATGTTGAGTCCATGTATTATACGCACTCTCACCCTTCCATCATTGCTAGCCTATTTGGTACCGTGCATTGCCCTTTCTCACCTTGAGAGTTGGTGCAAACTTCGCCAGTGCATTCAAACCCCGTGATATGATACGCTCTATCACACATAAACCTCCTTATATCTTCCTCAAAACAGAGCTTTTGCGTTGATTCGTTTTTCTGCTGATCAATAGAAAAATTGTACAGTACGTCCTATTTTGGTAGGATTTTTTAGAGTTCCAGAAGTTTGCGTTAGTTACAGATTGCTACAGATTGTTCTGTTTTTGACAGATTCTGTTTTTCGTGTGTTGTTTGCTTATTTCAATGCATCTATGGCTAATAAATTAGTTTATAAACCATAAGGAAGTTGGAATACAGTAGGTTTAACACCAAAATAAATAAATAATGAGTTCATTTCAGTACCTTATGTGGTGGTTTTGTTTTCTTTCACTAACGGAGCTTATAAGATTTCCTGTTGAGTTTTGTGTTGTGAAGTTTTCAAGTTTTGGGTAAAGCTTTTATGGACTATGGAATAAAGAGTGGCAAGAGCCTAAGCTTGGGGATGCTTATGGCACCCCAAGATATTCAAGAATAGCCAAAAGCCTAAGCTTGGGGATGCCCCGGGAAGGCATCCCCTCTTTCGTCTTCGTTCATTGGTAACTTTACTTGGAGCTATATTTTTATTCGCTACATGATATGTGTTTTGCTTGGAGTGTCGTGTATTACATTGGTATTTGCTTATTAGTTTACCACAATCATCCTTGCTGTATCACACCTTTTTGGAGAAGCCTATTTGATTAGAATTTTCTAGAATACTCTATGTGCTTCACTTATATCTTTTGAGCTTGATAGTTTTTGCTCTAGTGCTTCACTTATATCTTTTAGAGCATGGTGGTGGATTAATTTTATAGAAATTGCTAGTCTCTCATGCTTCACTTATATTATTTTGAGAGTCTCTTAGAACAGCATGGTATTTGCTATGGTTTTAATTTGGTCCTAGAATGATGAGCATCCAAGTTGGGTATAATAAAAACTATCATAGAAAGTGAATTGGATGCTATGATCAATTTGATGCTTGATAATTGTTTTGACATATGGAGGTAGTAATATTAAAGTCATGCTAGTTGGGTGATTATGGATTTAAAGAATGCTTGTGTTGAAGTTAGTGATTCCTATAGCATGCACGTATGGTGAACCGCTTTGTGATGAAGTTGGAGCACAATTTTATTTATTGATTGTCTTCCTTATGAGTGGCAGTCGGGGACGAGCGATGGTCTTTTCCTACCAATCTATCCCCCTAGGAGCATGCGTGTAGTGCTTTGGTTTTTGATTACTTCTAAATTTTTACAACAAGTATATCAGTTCTTTTGATTAATGTTGAGTCCATGGATTATACGCACTCCTTTCACCCCTCCATCATTGCTAGCCTTTCTTGTATCGTGCAACTTTCGCCGGTACCATACACCCACCATACTCCTTCCTCAAAACAGCCACCATACCTACCTATTATGGCATTTCCATAGCCATTCCAAGATATATTGCCATGCGACTTTCCACCGTTCCGTTCATCATCATGACACGCATCATTATTGTCATATTGCCTTTCATGATCATGTACTTGACATCGTATTTGTGGCAAAGCCACCATGCATAATTTTTCATACATGTCACTCTTGATTCATTACCCATCCCGGTACACCGCCGGAGGCATTCATATAGAGTCATATCCTGTTCTAGTGTTGAGTTGTAATTCATGAGTTGAAAATAAATAGAAGTGTGATGATCATCATTATTAGAGCATTGTCCCCAAAATAAGAGAAAGGCCAAATAAAAAATAAAAAATAAAAAGGGGGCAATGTTACTATCCTTTTTCACACTTGTGCTTCAAAGTAGCACCATGTTCTTCATATAGAAAGTCTTTTATGTTGTCACTTTCATATACTAGTGGGAATTTTTCATTATAGAACTTGGCTTGTATATTCCTACGATGGGCTTCCTCGGAATGCCCTAGGTCTTCGTGAGCAAGCAAGTTGGATGCACACCCACTAGTTAGTTTCTTTTTTTGAGCTTTCATATATTTATAGCTCTAGTGCATATGTTGCATGGCAATCCCTACTCCTCATGTTGACATCAATTGATGGGCATCTCCATAGCCTGGTTGACTATCCTCGTCAATGTGAGACTTTCTCCTTTTTTTGTCTTCTCCACACAATCTCCATCATCATATTCTATTCCACCCATAGTGCTATATCCATGGCTCACGCTCATGTATTGCGTGAAAGTTGAAAAA
Source organism: Triticum aestivum (assembly GCF_018294505.1). NCBI lineage: Eukaryota > Viridiplantae > Streptophyta > Magnoliopsida > Poales > Poaceae > Triticum > Triticum aestivum. The sequence continues at coordinate 105,949,591 of NC_057804.1, forward strand.
GTTTGAGATTATTTAATTACGAAACAATTGCTTGGCTTGTCATCAGGGGTGTGCAAGATGGGAGCATTTTTGTGTGAAGAAAATGAAGCATGACCTAACTATATGATTTTGTAGGGATGAACTTTCTTTGGCTATGCTATTTTGATAAGACATGATTACTTTGTTAGTATGCTTCAAGTATTATTATTTTTATGTTTATAAGCTTTTATCTTGAATCATTTGGATCTGAACATTCATGCCACAATAAAGAAAATTACATTGAGAATTTTGCTAGGTAGCATTCCACATCAAAAATTCTGTTTTTATCATTTACCTACTTGAGGACGGGCAGGAATTAAGCTTGGGGATGCTTGATATGTCTCCAACGTATCTATAATTTTTTATTGTTCCATGCTATTATATTACCCGTTTTGGATGTTTATGGGCTTTACTTTACACTTTTATATCATTTTTGGGACTAACCTACTAACCGGAGGCCCAGCCCGAATTGCTGTTTTTTGCCTATTTCAGTGTTTCGAAGAAAAGGAATATCAAACGGAGTCCAAATGGAATGAAACCTTCGGGAGCGATCTTTTTGGAACAAACGTGATCCAGAGGACTTGGAGTGGAAGTCAAGAAACAAGCGAGGCGGCCACAAGGGTGCCCGGCGTGCCCCCTACAGGTGGGCGTGCCCCCACCCTCGTGGGCCCCTCAATCGTCCATCGACATACTTCTTCCTCCTACATATACCCATGTACCCCGAAAACATCAGAAGGGACCACGAAAAACTATTTCCACCGCCGTAACCTTCTGTATCCGCGAGATCCCATCTTGGAGCCTTCATCGGTGCTCCACCGAAGGGGAATCGATCACGGAGGGCCTCTACATCATCTCCAAGGCCTCTCCGATGAGTTGTGAGTAGTTTACCACAGACCTTCGGGTCCATAGTTATTAGCTAGATGGTTGCTTCTCTCTCTTTGAATCTCAATACAAAGTTCTCCTTGATCTTCTTGGAGATCTATTCGATGTAACTCTTTTGTGGTGTGTTTGTCGAGATCCGATGAATTGTGGGTTTATGATCAAGTTTATCTATGAGAAATATTTGAATCTCCTCTGAATTCTTTTATGTGTGATTAAGTTATCTTTGCAAGTCTCTTCGAATTATCAGTTTGGTTTGGCCTACTAGATTGATCTTTCTTGCAATGGGAGAAGTGCTTAGCTTTGGGTTCAATCTTGCGGTGTCCTTTCCCAGTGATAGCAGGGGCAGCAAGGCACGCATTGTATTGTTGCCATCAAGGATAAAAAGATGGGGTTTATATCATATTGCATGAGTTTATCCCTCTACATCATGTCATCTTTCTTAATGCGTTACTCTATTCTTATGAACTTAATACTCTAGATCCATGCTGGATAGTGGTCGATGTGTGGAGTAATAGTAGTAGATGCAGAATCGTTTCCATCTACTTGTCACGGACGTGATGCCTATATACATGATCATGCCTAGATAATCTCATAATTATTCGCTTTTCTATCAAATGCTCGACAGTAATTTGTTCACCCACCGTAATACTTATGCTATCTTGAGAGAAGCCACTAGTGAAACCTATGGCCCCCGGGTCTATCTCTTATCATATAAGCTTTCAATCTACTTTTTTTTGCATCTTTACTTTTCCAATCTATATTATAAAATACCAAAAAAATATTTATCTTATCATATTATCTCTATCAGATCTCACTTTCGCAAGTGGCCATGAAGGGATTGGCAACCCCTTTATTGTGTTGGTTGCGAGTTCTTATTTGTTTGTGTAGGTGCGTGGGACTTGTGAGGAGCCTCCTACTGGATTGATACCTTGGTTCTCAAAAACTGAGGGAAATACTTACGCTACTATTGCCGCATCACCATTTCCTCTTCTAGGAAAACCAACGCAAGCTCAATACGTAGCACGCACGTCTGGTACTTGATCGGTTAATTCGAGAAGACGCTTGACTACATTAACCGCGTTAAGTTAACGCTTCCGTTTTCGGTCTACGAGGGTACGTGGACACACTCTTCCCCTCTCATTGCTATGCATCTCCTAGATAGATCTTGCGTGAGCGTAGGAATTTTTTAAAATTGCATGCTACGTTTCCCAACAGTGGCATCCGAGTCAGGTCTATGCGTAGATGATATGCACAAGTGGAACACAAAGAGTTGTGGGCGGTGATCGTCATACTGCTTACCACCAATGTCTTATTTTGATTTGACGGTATTGTTGGATGAAGCGGCCCGGACCAACCTTACATGACCGCATTCATGAGACCGGTTCCACCGACAGACATGCAACTAGTTTTGCATAAAGGTGGCTGGCGGGTGTCTATTTCTCCAACTTTAGTTGAATCGAATTTGACTGTGGTCGGTCCTTGTGAAGGTTAAAATAGCAAACTTGATAAATCACCATTGTGGTTTTTGTGCCGTAGGTATGTACGGTTCATGCTAGAAGCCCGTAGCAGCCACGTAAAACTTGCAACAAACAAAGTAGAGGACGTCTAATTTGTTTTTGCAGGGCATGTTGTGATGTGATTTGGTCAAGACATGATGTGATATAAGTTGTTGTATGCTATGATATCGGCAACTGGCAGGAGCCATATAGTTGTCGCTTTATTGTATGAAATGCAAAAGCTATGTAATTGATTTACTTTATCACTAAGTGGTAGTGATAGTCGTAGAAGCAATAGTTGGCGAGACGACCATGACGCTACGATGGAGATTAAGGTGTCAAGCCGGTGATGATGGAGATCACAGCGTAGCTTTGGTGATGGAGATCAAAAGCACAAGATGATGATGGCCATATCGTGTCACATATTTTGATTGCATGTGATGTTTATCTTTATGCATCTTATTTTGCTTAGTACGATAGTAGCATTATAAGATGATCCCTTACAAAATTTCAAGGTATAAGTGTACTCCCCGAGTATGCATCGTTGCGAAAGTTCTTCGTGCTGAGACACCGCGTGATGATCGGGTGTGATAAGCTGTACGTTCAAATACAATGAGTGCAAGTCAGTTTTGCACATGCGGAATACTTGGGTTAAACTTGACGAGCCTAGCATATACAGATATGGCCTCGGAACACTGGAGATCGAAAGGCCAAACGTGAATCATATAGTAGATATGATCAACATAGAGGCGTTCACCATTGATGACTACTCCATCTCACATGATGATCGGACATGGTTTAGTTGATTTGGATCACGTATCATTTAGATGGCTTGAGGGATGTCTATCTAAGTGGGAGTTCTTAAGTAATATGATTAATTGAACTTTATTTATACGAACTTAGTCCTGATAGTTTTTTTGCATATCTATGTTGTAGATCAATGGCCCGTGCTACCGTTCCCTTGAATTTTAATGTGTTCCTAGAGAAAGCTAAGTTGAAAGATGTTGGTAGCAACTACACGGATTGGGTCCATAACTTGAGGATTATCCTCATTGCTACATAGAAGAATTATGTCCTTGATGCACCGCTAGGTGTACCACCTGCCCTAGCAATTGCAGACATTGTGAATGCCTGGCAATCGCGTGTTGATGACTACTCGTTAGTTCAGTGTGCCATGCTTTACGGCTTAGAATTGGGACTTCAAAGACGTTTTGAACGTCATGGACCATATGAGATGTTCCAGGAGTTGAAGTTAATATTTCAAGCAAATTCCCAAGTTGAGAGATATGAAGTCTCAAGTTCTATAGCTGCAAGATGGAGGAGAACAGTTCTGTTAGTGAGCACATACTTAGAATGTATGGGTACCGTAATCACTTGACTCGGCTGGGAGTTAATCTTCCAGGTGATTGTTTCATGACAGAGTTCTTCAATCACTACCACCAAGCTACAAAGGCTCCATGATGAACTACAATATGCAAGGGATGGAAAAGACTATTCCCGAGCTCTTCGTGATGCTAAAGGCCGCGGAGGTAGAAATCAAGAAGGAGCATCAAGTGTTGATGGTTAACAAGACCACTAGTTTCAAGAAGAAGGGCAAAGGTAAAAAGAAGGGGAACTTCAAGAAGAATGACAAGCAAGTTGTCACTCCCGGGAAGAAACCCAAAGCTGGACCCAAGCCTGAAACTGAGTGCTTCTACTCCAAAGGGACTCGTCACTGGAAGCGGAACTGCCCCAAGTATTTGGCGGATAAGAAGGATGGCAAAGTGAACAAAGGTATATTTGATATACATGTTATTGATGTGTACCTTACTAATTCTCATAGTAGTGCCTGGGTATTTGATACCGGTTCGGTTGCTCATATTTGTAACTTGAAGCAGGGACTATGGATTAAACGAAGATTGGCTAAGGACGAGGTGACGATGCGGGTCGGAAATGGTTCCAAGGTCGATGTGATCGCCGTCGGCACGCTACCTCTACATCTACCTTCGGGATTAGTTTTAGACCTGAATAATTTTTATTTGGTGCCAGCATTGAGCATGAACATTATATCTGGATCTTGTTTAGTGCGAGACAGTTATTCATTTAAATCAGAGAATAATGGTCGTTCTATTTATATGAGTAATATATTTTATGGTCATGCACCCTTGAAGAGTGGTCTATTTCTATTGAATCTTGATCGTGATGATACACATATTCATAATATTGATGCCAAAAGATGCAAAGTTGATAATGATAGTGCAACTTGTTTATGGCACCGCCATTTGGGTCATATCAGTATAAAGCACATGAAGAAACTCCATAAAGATGGACTTTTGGAATCACTTGATTATGAATCATTTGATACTTGCAAACCGTGCCTTATGGGCAAGATGACTAAAACTCCGTTCTCCGGAATAATGGAACGAGCTAATGACTTATTCGAAATAATACATACCGATGTATGCGGTCCAATGAGTGTTGATGCTCGTGGCAGGTATCGTTATTTTCTAACCATCATAGATGATTTGAGCAGATATGGGTATATCTACTTAATGAAACACAAGTGTGAAACATTTGAAAAGTTCAAAGAATTTCAGAGTGAAGTGGAGAATCATCGTAACAAGAAAATAAAGTTTCTACGATCTGATCATGGAGGAGAATATTTGAGTTACGAGATTGGCCTTCATTTAAAACAATGTGGAATAGTTTCACATCTCACGCCACCTGGAACACCACAGCGTAATGGTGTGTCCAAACGTCGTAACCGCACTTTATTGGATATGGTGTGATCTATGATGCCTCTTACTGATTTACCACTATCATTTTGGGATTATGCATTAGAGACAGCTGCATTCATGTTAAACATGGCACCGTCAAAATATGTTGAGACGACACCGTAAGAACTGTGGTTTGGCAACAAACCTAAGTTGTTGTTTCTTAAAGTTTGGGGATGCGATGCTTATGTCAAAAGGCTTCAGCCGAACCCAAATCGGAGAAGTGCGTCTTCATAGGATACCCTAAGGAAACAATTGGGTGCACCTTCTACCACAAGTCCGAAGGCAAAATCTTTGTTGCTAAGAATGAAACCTTTCTAGGGAAGGAGTTTCTCTCGAAAGAAGTGAGTAGGAGGAAAGTATAACTTGATGAGATAATTGTACCTGCTCTCAATTTGGAAATTAGCTCATCCGAGAAATCTGTTCCCGTGATGCCTACACCAACTAGAGAGGAAGCTAATGATAAAGATCATGAAGCTATAGATCAAGTTGCTACAGAACCTCGTAGGTCAAATAGAGCATGATCCGCACCAGAGTGGTACGGTAATCCTGTTCTGGAGGTCATGTTACTTGAACATGACGAACCTATGAATTATGAAGAAGCTATGATGAGCCCAAATTCTGATAAATGGCTTGAGGTCATGAAATCTGAGATAGGATCCATGTATGAGAACAAAGTGTGGACTTTCGTGGATCTGCCCGATGATCGGCGACCCATAGAGAATAAATGGATCTTCAAGAAGAAGACTGGCGCTGATGGTAACGTTACTGTCTATAAAGCTCGACTTGTCGCAAAAGGTTTTTGACAAGTTCAAGGAGTTGACTATGATGAGACTTTCTCACCCGTAGCGATGCTTAAGTCTGTCTGAATCATGTTAGCAATTGCCGCATTTTATGATTATGAAATCTGGCATATGGATGTCAAAATTGCATTCCTTAATGGATTTCTTAAAGAAGAGTTGTATATGATGCAACCAGAAGATTTTGTCGATCCTAAAGGTGCTAACAAAGTGTGCAAGCTCCAGCGATCCATTTATGGACTCGTGCAAGCACCTCGGAGTTTGAATATAAGTTTTGATGAGGTGATCAAAGCATATGATTTTATACATACTTTTGGAGAAGCATGTATTTACAAGAAAGTGAGTAGGAGCTCTATGGCATTTCCAATATTATATGTGGATGACATATTGTTGATTGGAAATGATGTAGAATTTCTGGATATCATAAAAGGATACTTGAACAAGAGTTTTCCAATGAAAGACCTCGGTGAAGCTGCTTATATATTGGGCATCAAGATCTATAGAGATAGATCAAGACGCTTGATAGGACTTTCACAAAACACATACCTTGATAAAATTTTGAAGAAGTTCAAAATGGATCAGTCAAAGAAAGGGTTCTTGCATGTGTTACAAGGTGTGAAGTTGAGTCAGACTCAATGCCCGACCACTACAGAAGATAGAGTGAAAATGAAAGTCATTCCCTATGCCTCGGCCATAGGTTCTATCCCGTATGCTATGTTGTGTACCAGACCTGATGTGTGCCTTGCTATAAGTTTATCAGGAGTGGATCACTGGACAACGGTCAAGAATATCCTGAAGTACCTGAAAAGGACTAGGGATATGTTTCTTGTTTATGGAGGTGACAAAGAGCTTGTCGTAAGTGGTTACGTCAACTCTAGCTTTGACACTAATCCGGATGACTCAAAGTCGCAAACCGGATACGTATTTTTATTGAATGGTGGAGCTGTCAGTTGGTGCAGTTCCAAGCAGAGCGTCATGGCGGTATCTACGTATGAAGCAGAGTACATAGCTGATTCGGAAGCAGCAAATGAAGGAGTCTGGATGAAGGAGTTCATATCTAATCTAGGTGTAATACCTAGTGCATCGGGTCCAATGAAAATCTTTTTTGCATCGTGTCCAATGAAAATATTTTGTGATAATACTGGAGTAATTGGCTTGGCGAAGGAATCCAGATTTCGTAAAAAGACCAAACACATCAAGAGACGCTTCAACTCCATCCGAGATTTGCAAAATACATATGGATCTAAGCCTCTTCCATGAGCAAAACATGATCAACACCAAGACTCCATGGGTGTTAGATTCATTACAATGTAATCTAGATTATTGACTCTAGTGCAAGTGGGAGACTGAAGGAAATATGCCTAGAGGCAATAATAAAGTTGCTATTTTATATTTCCTTCTTCATGATAAATGATTATTATTCATGCTAGAATTGTATTAACCAGAAACTTGATACATGTGTGAATACATAGAGAAAACAACGCGTCCCTAGTATGCCTCTACTAGACTAGCTCGTTGATCAAAGATGGTTAAGTTTCCTAGCCATGGACATGAGTTGTCATTTGATAAACGGGGTCACATCATTGGTGGAATGATGTGATGGACAAGACCCATCCGTTAGCTTAGCATAATGATCATTCAGTTTTATTGCTACTGCTTTCTTCATGTAAAATATATATTCCTCCGACTATGAGATTATGCAACTCCAGGACACCGGAGGAATGCCTTGTGTGCTATCAAATGTCACAACGTAACTGGGTAATTGTAAAGATGCTCTACAGGTATCTCCGAAGGTGTTTGTTGGGTTGGCATAGATCGAGATTAGGATTTGTCACTCCGAGTATCGGAGAGGTATCTCTGGGCCCTCTCGGTAATGCACATCAATGAAGCCTTGCAAGCAATGTGACTAATGAGTTAGTTGCAGGATGATGCACTACGGAACGAGTAAAGAGACTTGCCGGTAACGAGATTGAACTAGGTATAAAGATACGGACGATCGAATCTTGGGAAAGTAACATACCGATGACAAAGGGAATAACGTATGTTGACATTGCGGTTCGACCGATAAAGATCTTCGTAGAATATGTGGGAACCAATATGAGCATCCAGCTTCCGCTATTGGTTATTGACCGGAGAGGTGTCTCGGTCATGTCTACATTGTTCTCGAACCCATAGGGTCCGCACGCTTAGCGTTTGATGACGATATGTATTATATGAGTTATGTGTTTTGGTGACCAAAGGTTGTTCGGTGTCCATGATGAGATCACGGACATGACGAGGAGTCTCGAAATGGTCGAGAGGTAAAGATTGATATATTGGAAAGTTATATTCAGTCATCGGAATTGTTCCGGAGTGTTTCAGATAAATATCGGAGTATCGAGGGGTTACCGGAAACCCCCGGGGAAGTAATGGGCCTTAATGGGCCATAGGGGAGAGGAGAGGCAGGCCACGAGGAGGTGGCGCCCCCTCCCCCCATGGGGAGTCTGAATTGGACTAGGGGAGGGGGCGCGGCCCCCCTTTCCCTCTCCCTCTCCCTCTCTTTCCTTTTCCCCCTCCGTTGGAAGGAAGGGGGCGACTAGGACTTGGAGTCCTTGTAGGACTCCCCCCTGGCGCGCGCCCTACGGCCAGCCTCCTCCCCTAACCTCTAGGAAGAACATCAGTTGTCTTAGCCGTGTACGGTGCCCCCCTCCACCGTTTACTCCTCCGGTCATATTGTCGTAGTGTTTAGGCGAAGCCCTGCACGGATCACATCACCATCATCGTCACCATGCCGTCGTGCTGGCGGAACTCATCTACTCCTTCGTACCTCTACTGGATCAAGAGTTCGAGGGACGTCATCGAGCTGAACGTGTGCAGAACTCGGAGATGCTGTACGTTCGGTACTTGATCGGTTGATTCGAGAAGACGTTCGACTAGATCAACCGTGTTAAGTTAACGCTTTAGCTTTCGGTCTATGAGGGTACGTGGACACACTCTTCCCTTCTCGTTGCTATGCATCTCCTAGATTGATCTCGCGTGAGCGTAGGAATTTTTTTGAAATTGCATGCTACGTTTCCCATCAGGTGATCAGTCGAATCAGCGAAGAGAGCGATGTTGCCGAAGACAAAGATCTAGCTCGGCATGAAAGTCATGATGGCGCTGATCTGCTCACCGATCTTGATCGCCATCAAATCTCTGCGACTACGTAGCAGGACCTGTACACGCCAACAATGACGGAGTCGAATCCGGCAAATCTGAGGTAGGGTGTCCCGTCTAGTAGTATTGACACGATGGTAATAGGAGCACGGGTTGTTACCTAGGTTCGGGCTCTTCTTTGATATAAAACCCTACATCCTGACTTGTGTTTGTATTAATTAGGGATGGAGTACAAAGTACATACATGTGATCTACTGTGAAATAGTTGGTTGTCGTTTACGAGCCCTACCTCTTGGTTTATATAGGTACATGGGCTTATAGGGTTACAACCTACTCGACTAGGTATAAGGGGAATATGTCATCGACGACCTCTAATGTATTGAAGTACCCATCATGTCTTCAGGAGCCTCTCTTTTATACGCCATGGGACTCCTGACGTGGCCCACTGGTGAACCGATATGGGGTCCTCGGTCCGGACCACCTGGGCAAAAGACAACATGGTGAATGACCCCAAATCAGGAACACCGTCAGCAGCTCTTGCCTCACCTGCTCTGTCGTCCCGCACAACAGATAAGAAACGCCTCGACCAGTCGATGCAAGAGGCGACGTCGTTACCACCCTCGGACCACTCGATATCACCACCCTCGACGAAGAAACCCTAATCCTAGCACTGCCTACGATTGTCAGCTGATCGCCTCCCAGTCGCCTCTTGGGGTTTTCTTTTCCTCGTGGACCCTCACTCTGCAATGTTGTCATTTCGAACAACAGTCTTGCAGAAATACAACTCTTTGTGTGAAGTAAAGAAGTCAGATGTGTGCTCTTTCCTGCTCCACAAGAAAGGCTCTCTCCTCCCGTTGGCACCGCCGCCGGTCCGTCCTATCTCTTATGGCCTCTAGGCCATGGAGGTGCGGACGATCTTGGCCCCCGCCGGCGGGAGGGACTTGTTCTCGTTCTTATTAGATTCAATGTCTTGGTTGGGGCTGTGTGGCAGCGGCGATGCCCCTTAGTAGGAATAGTGTCTGCCACGTTCTATCCACGTCCTGATGGTCCGTCTAGCATGGTCGGAAGGTGTGTTGAGCTTTATCTCCCTCGGATCTTGCGGGGTTCGGTCGGTGCTGGTCATCGGTGAATCTATTTGGATTCGGTCTTCGTTCGTCTTCATTTAGGCGTTTACATGTTTGATCCTTCTGATCTACGACTTTCTTCATCAGCGATGGTTGCCACTCTGGTGCATTGGTCCTATAGGGCCTTAGCACGACGACTTTCCAACTGTCTACTACAACAAGATTTGCCCAGCTCCGATGAGGGAGAGGCGATGACGGCGGTGCACATTCGGCTCACTCCAGTGCCTGTAGTCGTCGCTAGGTGGTCCACGGACATGATTGTAATTTTTATACTGTCATGATTGAAGATGAATAGATTGAAAGTTTCTCGATAAAAGAGAAGTCAGATGTGCGGTGCGCAGAGACATCTTATACCCTGAAAAATGTTGTGCAAAATTTAGACAGGCTTGTCCGTCTTAGTCCCAGGAAGGCCATTTAAAAGAGAAGTGAAAACGACATCAGACCATCAATAGGACTGAAAACTACAAGCAAGTGATGGTCTGATTACTTAACACGGCGTCTCTCCGTGCTAGTTGACGTGGACATGATAGCAACTCAAGTCTCGGCTCAAAGTCTTTTGGTCGTTGGTCTCCATTTCTAGGTGAAGAAAATGCAAGGAAAATTATCCACCGGTCCACACGGGATTAAAACCAGAGTCCAATGCATATATACTGTACCTTTAGCATCTTAAACAATTTAGTATACAATGGAAGTATGTCAAACTCAATATAAATCACAATGTGTGTATTTTGTATCTATACAACACAGGGTTCGCCTGGATTTTCCGGCACATTGAATATCCAGCGAACATCGGATTTTCGGATATGACAAATGGAATATTTTTCATGGTAAACTATGTTAGATGAGGATGGAAATTTAGTTGATGAACATAGCAAATTCACATCACTTTTTTTTTTTTTTGCCATGCCCGTCAACTATTTTTGCCATCTGCGCATCAATATAAACTGCTAGGAAAGGCGTTCAATTTGCCATGCCTAAAAATCTGATATCGTATTGTTAACATTTCTGAAAAAAGAATCTCTCTCTTTCTAGCCAATAAATAAATAAATTAGAAAACAAGAGAGAGATAAATGAGTAACCGGGCAGAAGGTTCGACGGAGGCATGGAGCGCGTTCTCCTTCCGCCCACTATAAATACCCCCTCGCGGTCCGCGTTTCCGCTTCCAACCAAAAAATTAGCGCGACAGCTGTTCACACTGCTGACTGCTCCACCCTCGAGCGATCCGTCCGTCCGCCGCCACCTTCCTTCACCCCCTCCCGCCATGGCGGCCGCCAGGTGGTCCCCGGCCGCCTTCCTCGCACTCCTCCTCCTCCTGCTCCCGTTCGCGCCCAGCCCAGCACGCGCGGCGACGCCGGGGAAGTCCCCGTCGCCCACGTCCACCGCCGTGTTCCAGCTCCAGGGCGCCGTCTATCCCATCGGGTACGCGGTCTCCTCGCCCCTGCCCTGATCAGATTGGGTTCGTTCTTAGGATATCCCCCGGTTCTGTTCTGTGCAAGCAGATATGCAGATCTTTGGGGTTTATTCGCAGCTTTTGTTGGTTGGTTGGTTTCTGACGAATGCAGAGTCGTAGATCGTCGTCTGCGTAGCTCTGCGGGCGTTGATGTTAATCCCGTCCAAGTAGCCGGCACAAAGTCCAAGAATCCTCTTGACTTTTGCTCCATGAACTGCCTTTTGTCCGTCTGCCTATTTATTTATTTACTTTTTGTTCTGAAGATAGGGATCCACTGAACTGTTTTCAGTTTGCATCCTCTGTTTATTTTCTCAGTTCTTTCAGGATTTGTTTGTTCACAAATTTTCGGTGCCGTTTCTGCAGGCATTATCATGTCACCATGAACATTGGGGGCCCGGCCAAGCCTTACTTCCTGGACGTGGACACCGGCAGCGATCTCAGCTGGCTGCAGTGCGACGCCCCCTGCCAAAGTTGCAACAAGGTGCATTACGCCCCAATGTTATATCTTACAAAATTACTTGAATTGCACGGAGAATTCAACTCCAGTATTCAAGTTCATAGCTTTCTTTCTGCCACCAGATTAGTCCAAGAATTGATCTCTCTTCTGTGTTAAAAGTAGCATGTACCAACTTCGACTTACATTTCCAGTTTAAGATTGTGATCTTTTCCGTCAAAACATAATAATAATAATATTGTGATATTTTCTTGCTTGGTTTGCATCAACGTCACTGATTATCCTAATCCACTACTGGCTTAATTCTAGTTCCAGATTTGGTGTGAAATGCAGGCCTTGGTTTTTTTCCTTTCCCCAGGGTTTTTTGATTGATTTTCTTCCTGGTTGTTGTTGTAGGTGCCACACCCATGGTACAAGCCAACAAAGAACAAGATTGTTCCCTGTGCAGCTTCGCTCTGCACTAGTTTGAGCCCTAACAAGAAATGCGCCGTACCACAGCAATGTGATTACCAGATCAAGTACACGGACAAGGCAACTTCACTCGGCGTGCTCATCGCTGACAACTTCACACTGTCCCTGAGGAATTCATCCACTGTCCGTGTCAACCTCACCTTTGGGTACTAATATATGCCCATTTATGTTACATTGCCTTGGTAGTGGTGTTTTAGTTCCGTTCTTGATGTTTAATTGCTTCTCTTTTTGTGCAGCTGTGGATATGATCAGCAAGTGGGAAAGAATGGCGCAGTGCAGGCGGCGACAGACGGCTTGCTTGCGCTTGGGAAAGGATCAGTTAGCCTGCTCTCGCAGCTCAAGCAGCAAGGGGTTACCAAGAATGTTCTTGGCCATTGCTTCAGCACGAATGGAGGAGGCTTCCTCTTCTTCGGAGATGATATCGTACCCACCTCGCGTGTAACTTGGGTTCCCATGGCTCGTACCACATCTGGGTAAGAATGCATTATTCTTAACATTTTGAAAAAAAAAATGTGTTGCCAATTGCAAATCTTGGATTTATTTTTAGTCTAAGAATTAGGCTACGTTGGTGTTTGGTTGATTTCTTGATCACCAGTGACATGGCATGGACCTAATGAAATGGCCCTATTATTGAAACAACATGACAACGTAAAAATTAATAAATTTTGAAGCTATCTCATCTTCTTGCGCTTTGCAGCTACAGGAGGGTAAAAAAATCATCAACTTCACATGACAACTCAGTGATAATGCTCCTGTACAGTTGATTGCAACCCTGTTGAATGTTTTCAGTCTATCATCAAGCAGTGTAGTTCATATTAATGTCAATAAACTACAATAATAATTCAGAAAAAGGGTAAAAACTTTAGCATCTTAAAAAGTGTTAACTCAGACTCTCTTTTTTGCTGGGAACTCAGACTCTGCTTACCACCTGAACTGAATGCCTGTATGTAGGATTTACATTCCGTGTCAACAGAAAGTTTTGTAAATTGTATAAGGTTTCAGTAAGACCTTTTGGCTTCACACGTTATACAATATTTTATTTTCAGGAATTACTACTCACCTGGCTCAGGAACACTGTACTTCGACCGACGCCCACTACGGGTGAAGCCAATGGAGGTGGTATTTGACAGCGGTAGTACCTATACCTACTTTGCCGCCCAGCCATACCAAGCAACTGTTTCTGCGGTAGATTTCAAACACAGTTCATTTTAACTGCCATGAATTTGAAGAAAGAAACAGTTAATCAATCGGATACTTGTCTTGTAGCTCAGAGCTGGTCTCAGCAAGTCACTTAAAGAAGTCTCAGACGTCAGTCTGCCTCTTTGCTGGAAAGGGCAGAAGGTATTCAAATCTGTGTCAGAGGTCAAGAACGATTTCAAGTCACTGTTCTTGAGCTTTGGCAAGAATTCTGTCATGGAGATTCCTCCGGAAAACTACCTCATTGTCACTGTAAGCGTTTGATAACCCAACTTACAGTAATTTTTACCAAACATTTTACTGAAAATATGAAAGCTAAAATGTTCTCATCTTTTTTGTGCCAGAAATATGGGAATGTGTGCTTAGGCATCCTTGATGGTACGGCTGCTAAACAGACATTCAACATAATCGGAGGTATAAATTCATACACACAGTACCCAGTTTCTAAAATTAGGATATCTGGGATCTTGTAATAATTGCAGTTGATCTTCTGTTCTGTAGACATCACAATGCAGGATCAGATGATAATTTATGACAATGAGAAAGGGCAGCTTGGATGGATCCGTGGGTCATGCAGTAGAAGCTCTAAGTCTATTATGTCTAACTTTCCATGATCATTTATCAGATCTAAATCATTAACCTATCCGTTCAAACACTGGCTGCACCTCAAGCACTATAGGGTGCCATCCAAATAAAAGTACTGTATGTTGTAGTGTATTAACATGAGCCTGAGGAAAATGCGGCAGAAAGGAGAGGAGAAGAGCCATGCAGATGTAGGCAGATAAAGTTACTGATATGTATGCTCCTCCTGTTCATAATGAAATGGAGTCTATATTTTACCATCTCCTTGTACTTGCAGCTCTATCTTTCTATATGCAAGTATACGGTGCTTGCGTGCTTCAAATGGTTGCAGAACTGAATGCGGCACATACTGAACGACTTACTGATTGCTGACTGATGTGATATAATAATGCTATATGCACTCATGGTCATGGGAGTCACAACTAACTGTTTATACTGAGGAATTGCACGTGCCGACCTATATTATTTCTAACATTGAACACAAATCGTACAAAGATTTGTGTTCTGATCACGCAGTCTCTTACAAGATGAAAAAGGGTGAGATGCAAGTCAAATTTGCACAGATCACGGTTAAGCTGTTTCTTAGTTTGAACAATGACAGAGAATATATATACCAATCTATCTGATGGCATGTGTTCAACATTCTAGACGTTCAAACTGCTGGTATGAAAATCCCACTTCAAATGGGAACTCCATTCGGTTGTAACCGTATACCGTAATAATAACCTTGCCAGTTTCTCTAGCAATAGCTTCCTTAGCACATCTCTTTTAATAGCAAGACAAGATGCCCCCTCCGTTAAGTTTAACGATTATCAAATAGTTGTTGCTTTATTTTGCAATGTAACACTGTATATCTTTATAATGTGAACCAAACCGAGGAGAGTAGAAAATGACAGAAAAGGGAGGATGTTTCTAAATATGATGAATTATTCGAGGTGAGATACAAATCAAAGTCAGTTGTAACTATCTAACTGAATGCCGCTACTGTCATTCCAAATAAAGTCTGTACTGTCTTAACATTCCTGGCCAAAATGAGGGATGAATAGAAACAAAGATGAGTGTAGTAGAGACAAATAGTAAGTTACTTGTATGCTCTTCTTGTTCATAATAAGACGGAATCCTTACTCTTGTATCCCATTTACTTGAAGCTTTTAAAAAAAATGATACACAATATATCTGATGCTTGCATGCTTTTCAATTTTACTGAATGAGTGTTATGCTTTTTAACGGACTCGGAACTGAATGTTCCACTGGATCAGGCAGGTAGCATTGTGAGTAGGTCTTGTCTAATCACATTTATCTTCTTATAGTATGATGCTTGCTTCCATATACAAGAGATCCAAAGTGGTCGGACCCTCCCCCGGACCCTGGCAAGTTGCCCTTTATAGTATGATGCTTGCTTCCATATATTTCTAATTTCAAAATAATTATTGCTTGCTGGAGTGGAGATTCAAACCATCTCCATGTTCCTTGCCTATTTGGCGTTTTCCACAATGATTCTTTAGCACATATTTTGTACTGTAACCCAAGATACCCTTTTGTCGTGATCAAAATTGTGGAAAGTGTGCTTAAACAACGATCGAAGCAGAAATGAGAACCTTTCTACACTAAGATTATGGGGAAATGACCATGAATTCTAATTTCTGCATTAAATATATGCACATATCTGGAAGTTGCATTTCATATATGTGTATCATGTACAGCTAAGTAGAACAAAATAAATTGGTTTTCGAATTTCCAATGTAAAAAATTGATCTGCAAAAATGTGTCATTTGGTATGCCATAACTTATAAAATGTATCTTCTCTACAGCATCTTGACTGGACCCTGCGCAAGCGGGAGCTACATGCACCAGGTTGCCCCTTTTTAATGGAGAATAATTCTAAATACAATGAATTATTCTAGGTGAGATACAGACCAAGTCAGCTGTAACTATTTGACTGAGTTCTGCTATTGCCATCGAAATAAAGTCTGTCCTGTCTTAACATGCCTGGCCAAAATGAGGGGTGAATGGAAACAAGTGAGCATGTAGTGGAGAGAGACAAATAGTAAGTTACTAACCTCTTTGCTCTTCCTGTTCATAATAAGGCGGAATCTTCAATTGAAGCTTTAAAAACTTCGATACACAATATATCTGATGCTTGATTGCTTATCAATTTTTTTGAAGATTGTTTTGCTTTATATCGGACTCAGAACTGAATGTTCTATTGGATCAGGCAGGTAACATTGTGAGTAGGCCTTCTTACCTGTTTACTTTTCTGATCAGCTGCGTTCATGTAAATGGGATAGCTCCAACTCTTGTTTCAAGATTGAGTTGTACGCTGAAATTGCATTCTTGTAAATATGGGTTACTTCTCAAATCTGAGAAATTTAAAAACCAATCCTCATTGCTGACTGACGGTGTGTATATAGTAATGGTATATGAAGATGAACTAGGCAAACAAATAGCTTTTACCTTTGAAATATCAAGCTCTAATCTGAAAAATTACAATTGCCAAATGCTGATCATTAACTTTGTCCTTTAAAACCAAAAACCTACTGTATGCACACACAAAAAAAAATCATACTACTGTTGTTTGTTTAGTATTCATAATTTAAACATTGACAGAGTAGAAATGATGACTTGTAGCAAGGATGATGTGGATTATGATGAACAACAATTTACTACTTTTATCTCACGGCACATACAATATTCCAAACCTTGTAGTTATTTATTCCCCACTTTCCACATGAGTACTGAAATCAAAATTCAATATCGAATCAATTCGAATGCCCGTTACGTTGTGTCATACATTGTAAATGACCTTGTCAGTTGTGATAATCATGAGTTGCAACAGTGTTAGTTGTGTTTTTATGTCCTGTTTTTATAGTATGATGATTGCTTCCATATGTTTCTAATTTCAAAATAGTTGTTGCTTGCTGGAGTGGAGATTGAAACCGTCTCCATATTCCTTATCTATTTCTGCGGTTTCCACAATGGTTCCTTGGCACATATTTTGCAATTTAACACAATACATCCCTTTTTTGTGAACATAATTGTGGAAAGTGTGCTTAAAGAACGACCGAGACAGAGACAGAAACGAGGACCTTTCTAATCTAACATTCGGCAAAAAAATGACCGTGAATTCTGCGGTTATCTTACTGGAAATGGACCACTGCTTTGATATGTCTTCATGTACTCTATATATGTTCACACAATTAAAGATTTTCGCATTAAATATATGCACATATCTGGAGGTTGCATTGCATATATGTGTATCATGTATAGCTAAGTAGAACAAAATAAATTGTTTTTCAAGTTTTCAAGGTTGAAATGTTTAGATCATTTGGCATGGCATCATTTATCTGAATGTATCTTCTATACAGTATCTTGATGGGAATGTTCAGATCATTTAGCCCTATAAGTAAATCTGTCACTAATCATTCTCGGATTTTTTTTTATAAATATAATGAATTATTCGAGGTGAGATACAAACCAAGTCATTTGCTACCATCTAACTGAATGCCGCTACTGCCATCCAAATTAAGTCTGCCCTGTCTTTAACATGCCTAGCCAAAATGGGGAGGAGCATACAGGTTAGTGACATGCTATTTGTCTCCACTGCATTCTTTGTGAACATAATTGTGGAGCGTGTGCTTAAAGAATGACCAAAACAGATATGAGAACCTTTCTACTCTTACATTCTGGGAAAAGATTTGCAAGTTTTGCGGTTATCTTACTTGAAATGGACCACTATTTTCAGATGTACACTATATGTTCACACAATTTTAAAATTTATGCAGTAAAAATATGCACATATCGAGAGGTTGCATTACATATGTATCATGTACATCTAAGTAGAATAAAAGAAATTTGTTTTCGAATTTTCAATGTCAAAAATTGAGCTGCAAAAATGGGATGCCCATTAGTTTGCTAGACATGTATCATTTGGCATGCCATCATTTATTTAAAATGTACTGTATCTTCTATACAGTATCTTCATGGGAATGTTTGCATCATATTTAGCCTAAAAATAAGTAAACGTATCACTAATTTTGAGTATCATGCACCTCATCACAGTATACTGGTCATGTATTTGTGTGAGTTCTTAAAAATGGATGGCTGGTATAGTTATATCACCACCCCTTGTGCTCCAGCCAACCGCTGGTTTCAACGAGTGATATAATTATGTAAATCCAGTTCTTTCTGACTTAATCTTCTTGCCGGCCTAAATTTCACTGAGTCTCAGTTGGAACACATGGAATTTGACATAAATTTGTTCTATTCCTGCTAGAATTTTGGAAAATTCCGTTGTTTTAAACAAGGATTTAATAGTCAGGGAACTCTAAGCCATTTGCTCATTAGGAAAGGCAGGGGTATACTATTTTTGAAAACATAACTATACATTATGAACCCCCGCCCTGCATAAGTTGCTAAGCCCGAATACAATATCACTTGAGAGGAAAATCAACATTAAAGCCACAAAAAATGCAAAGGAAATAAACTAAGGCGTACTACAAAGCAGTGGAGGAAATTAAGCTCTGAACCAACGGCTATAAATACCTGACCACCCTGTTGGCACCATCCAGAGAAGCACAGAGTTTCAAATCACACTGCTGCCTTCTCCCCCCACCATGGCTGCCATGTGGTCTCCAATCATCGCTCTCCTCTTGCTCCTGCTCCCACTCGTGCCGTCCTCCTCCTCCGCCATCACGCTCCCGCTCCATGGCAACGTCTATCCTGTCGGGTATGTATGTTTCTCTGATCATTACATGGCAATTGACAAGCTTTGATCGTCCTTCTCAGGCTTGAAGTTTTCTTTCTCCGTATATTTGACACGCTTTTCTGTACCACTGCAGCCACTACTATGTTACGTTGCAGATTGGTAAACCCCTGAAGCACTACTTCTTGGACATCCACACCGGAAGCAACCTCACCTGGCTGGAGTGTCAGCACCCGCACCTCGGCTGCCAGCACTGCACCCAGGTAACAACACTCAATTCTGTGATATCACATACAGTACTATCTTACAACTGTAATATTTGTGTTTGATGCCAAGTGTTCTGTTCTGTCCAAGTTCATTGGCAAAAAATGTACTGCAATCTTGGCATGATCTTTGCTTTCGTGCTTGATTATTCCAGGGGCATAAACACTCATATTACTCGCCAAAACTTAGCAACTTGAAGGTGGGATGTCAACACATGTACTGTGTTGCACTGCGGAAAGACCTGCCAGGTATTAACCCTCAATGCCCCATCAAGGAGCCACATCAATGCCACTACAAAATTCGATACCTCGATGGGACGACAGAAGGTGTTCTCTCCCTTGACAAGATCTCTGTCGGGGGAAAGGAAAACAATATTGCGTTAGGGTAAGAACTAACCATTCACCGTCTGTTCAGTGCTTACTGGACTTGGATGTTGATGATTTTTCACCTTTCGTTTTACGCAGATGTGGATACAACCAGCACCCACGGAAACCATCGCCCGTACATGGCATCCTTGCCCTTGGGATGGGAACGGTGGGTTTTGTCCCGCAACTCAAGTTGCAGAAGATGATTTCCAAGAACATCATTGGGCATTGCCTTGGCAAGGATGGAGGGGGCTACCTCTTCTTTGGGGACAAGCAGTTTGGCTCGGAAGGCATAACCTGGGCACCCATGAGAAGATACGAGTAAGCACTATTGCTTATCAATTTCAAGAGCTTGTTTGTGATCATTAGTTGATGAAGTTTGGGGTGCCAATTTCAGTTTTTGGTTTTTGCTCCCCTGTTAGCCTTGCATAACTGTAATAAGTATCTAGTAATATGTATGTGTCGAAAGGGGTTGTATAGTTAGAAAACGATTTGTTGATACTTGTTTTCTTTTCACTTGGTTCTAAACATTATACAACACCATTTGTTGCAGACTTTTCTACTCACCTGGTCAAGCAAAACTACACCTAGACGGACAGCCAGAGCCTATATACAAGCATGGAGTGAATGCTGTCTTTGACAGTGGTTCCACCTACACCTACATACCTGCCCGGATATACAATCCCTTTGTTCATACGGTATTTTATCGAACCGCAGTGCATCATGGTGCCCATGCATTTGGACAGACACGGGACATTTAAGTCATGGCATTTGGATCTTGCAGGTGAGACATATGATCGGCAGTTCACACCGCGAGGTGCATGATCATGACCTGCCACATTGCTGGAAATTCAAATCTATCGACGAGGTTAAGAGGTTGTTCAAGCCACTGTCATTGCAGTTTGACAACAAAATTGCCATGCATATCCCTGCTATGAACTACCTCATCCACACGGTAAACGTTTGATGACTCAATTGACTGCAAAGAGTGAAACGGCAAATTACAAAAGCTAACATGTCCTTACAAATTTGTGTCAGAGAAGCAATAATTGGTGCCTGGCCATCCTCAACGGAACACACGTTGGTGAAGACCGACGGATCTTGATTGGAGGTCTGAACTTGACAAACATGTTCCATTTTCTGAAACTAGTGCACCAGGCATACATGTTTGTAATGATCTCCATTTTGATCTTTTGTTTTGCAGACGCTACAATGCGGGATATGCTTGTGATATACGACAATCAGGATGGTAGGCTGGGATGGGTTCACCAACAAGAGTGCACCAGGCCTCATCCTGCTTCGCGTCTCTGAGTAAAGTTTGCATGGAGATACATATTGGTAAAAGATAGAGATGGGCTTGGGAGTAGGCTAGGGGTCATAACTCTTAGCAAGAATGAAGTGATGTTGATAGAGCTTGTATGATCCTCTTGCTCATAATAAAATGGAGTTCTTTGGTTGCATTCCTGCTTGTCTATGTTTATCTGAACAATCTGAACAATCTAAAGCTGACATGCCAACCTAGTTTTACAAGGAGGTAAAGCAGAAAAGGGAAAAAGCTTACATATTTTCACATTCCTGACTTTTTCTTGCAACCGGAGAGCATAGCTACGTTCAGTTTTCTTACATTTTTTGCTGCCATGTGCGACTGTACCCACTTTGTGCCCATGCGCTCTTGTGTTTTCAGTGAAATCTCCGTTTCAGGTGGGGTGCTTCCCCACGGTTGCCGTTTAAGGAAAAAAAAACAGTTATAGAATACCTCATCGCCAGAATTACTCAGAGGACATGAGTGAGAACGAACAGTTAGGAGTGAGCAATCGAACAACTCGGAGGGTGACCCGTCGATTGCATCTATCAGTAGAACCACCTTCATCCCCCAGACTCCTGAAATCTCACAAAATAGATAGAGGGATGGACGAATAAATGTAGGAATAGAGATAGTGATAATGATAGATTTTCATCATATCAAATCTTATGAATTAAACAATCCATATTAAAAAAAATTGCGGAACCCTAATCCTCCAAAATTCATACAAAAATTGTTCATAAACATGATAATATTTAAAATCATGTTATTCTAAAATCTCAAGGAGCCACTAACATGGTAAGTACCAAAATTTGAGCCATTTGAAGTCACGTGATCGGATTATTTACCACCTCATGTAGCTTTATTTTTTCTTATTATTTATTTTCTAGCAACCAAGCAGGCAAAACAGGCTCGCTCCATCTGTATAATGCACCTTGTGGACAAATTGAATCTCCATCACCCCTTATTATATGGAGCTAACCCAACATTAACACAGACAAGTATCAGCTTGGTACGGGCGTATGGCTTCAAACCGAGAGCTCCTGCTCGACACCCAAGAAGGCCCATAGCGTGGCCGAGCCCCATGAAAGAAAGAAAAGTTTTTCAGTCACTTATAGATGGATTGCAGGTTGACTACACAAAATTCCAGGAGGGGTTTCTGCAAAATAGCATAAAGGACGGTCAAAACCGCTTAGTACTTAGTTCTTAACATGCGCTTTGTCGAAAGAGAGATGTTATGTCAACAAGTAGAGCCTGGTGCTTTGTGGCGATCAGATGCACAAAATGATGAAACGAGCTATCTTCAGAGATCTACCTCTGTTTAACCAGTGTACCGCCTATGGTCATGAACTCATGACGCTCGGTCAATTAGTGTAGGGCACATGGTCATGATCACATTTTTGAAAACTCACGAACATTTTTAAGCTTTTGCATGACTGGACTCAACATGGGCTCATGATTCCCGTCGCAAAGTACAAAAGGCATATCCTAGCAGCGGGATCCCCTGTCACGGACTCACGGTGCCCGAGGCGGAGGTGGTGGCGGGCCCCGCCGGCGGCACGCAGCGCCTCGTCGCCGTCGATCGTGAGCAAGCACTAAAGAAAATGGTACGTACAAGGTCGCTACCTTGGTGAGCAAGAACCCCATGTGTCAACGGATCCCACCGTTGCTAGTGCACTCTGATTCAGAGTCGAGTCGACATGTCGTTTAATTTATATCCCCTATGCCTGATTGCCTGTGCTTCTGTGATGATAGTACACAAACTTGTACTAGCAGTAATCTTTATGCCTGCTTGGTTAAAAAACTCGAACGGTTCCCCGCATATCATACGTAGTAATCACCAAAGCATCGCATTCTATGCATGCAAGGCTGCTGTGGTGGGCTCATTATGAACGGTGGCAACAAAGCATGGTCGCATTGCTTTCGTCGGAATTATTTGTCGCATAAATGAATAAAAATAAATGCTTAGAACTAAAGCGCGTCTAAATACATCCATTTGTCCGACAAGAAATTTCGAACAAAGTGAATACTACGTAGTATGTTGCTGCCTGCAGATAATTTTTCCACGGGTGAACTGATGGGCCACGGACTATTGATCGTCAACTGCCGGTACGGTCCTTCGTGACGGCAACAACAACATCATCTTTCCGTCGCTTTTCTCATGCAGGAATGTCTTGGTATCGAAAGTTTGTGCTTGCATGAAAGGGTTATACTGTAGCATAAAGGACGGGCAAAAACGCTTAGTACTTAATTCTTAACATGCGCTTTATCGAAAGAGAGATGTTGTGTCAACAAGTAGAGTATGATGCTTTGTGGCGATCAGATGCACAAAATGATGAAACGAGCTATCCTCAAAGATCTACATGTGCTTAACCAGTGTACCGCCTATGGTCATGAACTCAGGACGCTCGGTTAATTAGTGTAGGGCACATGGTCATAATCACAAATTTTTTAAACTCACAAACATTTTTAAACTTTTGCATGACTGGACTCAACATGGGCTCATGATTCCCATCGCAAAGTACAAAAGGCATATCCTAGCAGCCGGATCCCTTGTTACTGTGCCCGAGGCGGAGGTGGTGGTGGGCCCCGCCGGCGGCACGCAGCGCCTCGTCGCCGTCGATCGTGAGCAAGCATTAAAGAAAGTGGTACGTACATGGTCACTAACTTGGTGAGCAAGAACCCCTGTGTGTCAACGGATTCCACCGTTGCTAGTGCACTCTGATTCAGAGTCGAGTCGACATGTGGTTTAATTTATATCCCTATGCCTGATTGCCTGTGCTTCTGTGATGATAGTACACAAACTTGTAGCAGTAATCACCAAAGCATCGCATTCTGGGCATGCAAGGCTGCTGTGGTGAGCTCATTATGAACGGAGGCAAGAACAGAGCACGGTCGCATTGCTTCCATCCTTGATTATTTGTCACAGAAATAGATAAAAACAAATATATCTACAATTAAAATACATCTAGATACGTTCAATCCTCCAAGAAGTAATTCCGGACGGAGTGAGTACTACGTAATACGTATCTGCTTGCAGATAATTCTTCCACGGATCAACTGATGGGCCACGGACTATTGATCGTCGAGCATGTGCGGGTACGGTCCTTCGTGACGGCAACAACAACATCATCTTTCCGTCACTTTTCTCATGCACGAATGTCTTGGTATCGAAACTTTGTGCTTACATGGAAAGGTTATAGGTCGCTATTCAAAGAACAGAGCTTTCTATACATCCGAAGGTGGATTCTCTTGCAACAGGAAACATGGTCAACGATGAGAATATGGACAGATCAAACTTTGCTTCCTTGGTGGGAGAGATCAAGCATATGAGGAGTCTTCGTAGAACTTGTGTTTCCCATGTTACTCGTAGCCAAAATACTGTTAGTAATTTTTTGGCTAAGTGTGCTAGAACTGAAGGTAGAACTGTCCTCTAGTTGAACTATGGTCTTCCATAGGCACTACTCGTTAATCTTTGTAATTCAGATTGTAAAGTTGTTGCAACTTGAGTAATACTTCATCCGTTTGAAAATACTTGTCATCAAAATGGATAAAAGGAGATGTATCTAAAAATATATACTTGGTGACAAGTGTTTTCGGACGGAGGGACTACAAGTTTTAACGGGGGGAAACCGGACACTACGCAGGACATTGTCGTAGATGGCCGGCCCCGCCGGGCAGGAGCACGCAACTCGGCTTCGCCATCGTACGGAGGACTCTGCACCCACCCACCTGCTTTGCTACCGGACCAGGAAGGGAAAGCCGGACTCGCGATCGTGTCGCCGCATAGTCTATCCATCATCTAATTTTCCATTCTTTAGATTCTTCTCGGTTTGTGCACTTGGCATTTTACTAGCTACCAGCACTAGCAACAACTCATGAAAAGAAAGGAAAAAGGAAACGGAGAAGGACTGGCCGCCGGACGCAGCCTACCTTTGGCACCAACTTTCCAAATGTGTCAACTGGTTCCGCCATTCCTAGTGCAATCTGATTCATGTTATTTACAGGATTCTCGAACTCCACGGCGTTGTTTCATCTTATGGTCTCGACTAACTGGTGTGCCAATGCATTTGGTTGTTTAGTTACACTTCTAGTACCTTTATGCCAACTCGGTTGAGGGCCGAAACTGAACCAAGCTCCCAACTCCCGACTCCCGTGTAGTCCCCCCGCGGGCGACCCGGGAGGGCGCCGCCGCCGCCTAGGGGTTCCCTTCCCCGCTCCCCTTTCCCTCGCTGCCGCGGACGGGCGCCATCGGGCAAAGCCCTCATGGCGGTGGCGGCGGCGGAGCTGCTCGTCACCTGTTCTGCGAGGTGGGATGCGGGGCTCCTTCTCCTCAACAACGTCGTAGGGCAGCAGGTCACTTCCGTCCCCAGTGCCTTCCCCCGACTCCCTGCTAGTGTGGCATCCCTCCGATGGTGCGGCGTACCTGGCATGGGCGCTGCCTCCTCGCGGCGGATCTGGATACTCCCAGATTGGATCAGGGATGGAGGCTTTGGAGATGGGATTGGCCGGTGGCCCTGCGGGATGGCGGTGGTGGTGCATCTGGTGGCCAGGCTCCGCTGGTAATCTCGCGGCCTCTTGGAATCGTGGATGTGCCGGCGGCGGCGTGTGCTCAGCCCGGTGGTGGTG
This sequence comes from Triticum aestivum, assembly GCF_018294505.1. NCBI lineage: Eukaryota > Viridiplantae > Streptophyta > Magnoliopsida > Poales > Poaceae > Triticum > Triticum aestivum. The sequence goes on from NC_057804.1 coordinate 105,975,216, forward strand.
GCGGCCGTGCATGGGAGTTGGATTCCTTCGAACATATCTGGGTGAAAACCTGCTTTCGGCTACTGCCAAGGCTGGCGGTGGCAACGCTATCTACATCGTTCCCTTCTTGAAGGCATCACCGTGGAAAAGTTCAAGGCCACTCTCTGCTACCTCAGGGGGAAACCCTAGATCGGATGATTGGATGACAGCGGCGCTCTGGTGTCGTTTTCCCCTTGGGGGCGTCATTCTTGGAGGTACACACGTGATCGAGGGACCAAAGGACGGATTTTTTGGTGGAGCGGTGCGTCATCTCACTCATTGATGGCGGCGGGTCTCGGCGGCATGGCGCTGTGGTGAATCGGTGTTCCATGCGCGGAGATGGACTCGCGCAAGAGGGTGACGCGTTCTGGCGTCGTGGTGGGGTCGACGGCAGCTAGACCTGGGAAGGTAGATGCAGCAGTACAACTCTGAAGATGGATTGGTGGCAGGTGGCGGCGACGGCCTCATACCTGGCAGGCGTCCTGGTTGAGGAGTGCGCCGGACTGGTGGGTGACCCATACCCGGCAGGCCTCCTGGATGGGACCTCAGGTCTTACATGTTAGGTTTGGCTGCGAGGTCTGTTTGGTATTAGACCCAGACTACCAACATCCCTTCATCAATTGAATAGGAGTAGCGACAGATCTTGCCTAGACGGTGGCTTTAGTCTTACTATTGCATCACTTTGTAAGGTCTTGTGTGAATAATTAATAAAGTGGTTGCATGCATCGTACAGATGCAGAGGCCGTGGGTCCTCCTCCATTTCTAAAAAAATGCCAACTCGGGTGAGGCTGCAACGGTCGACCCACATAGATACTCCCTCCGTTCCAAAATAGATTATTCAACTTTGTGCTAACTCTCTTTGTTCTGAAAATATTTGAACTTTTAGGCTTGTTCGATGTCAAACATCTTTAGGTTTTGCCAAGTTTATAGATAAATATATCAACATCTACAGTATCAACAATATGTAGTACTATGCAACTATATACTCTATGATGAATCTAATGAGAGTACGAAACTGGTTCTATGTTGTAGATGTTAGTATACTTTTCTATGAACTTTTTTTCAATAAAGGGTGGATTTTATTGACTCAAAATAAAGCATCAAGAGGATACAAATACAATGAGTACACACCCGTCCTCTGCATAACTAGGATGGACACAGCCAACTTGAACACGCACACACAAAATACGTCGACAAATAGCGAAGTTATATAAGACTAAAGCTATGTGTAGGCCAGGAAAAAACCCCCAAAACGACCAGATTGACAATCGACAAACTACAACAATGACCGTATATGCACCAACAATTTCAAGACACCACGCGGACAATGAGGTTCTTCAACAATGACGCCTTCAGGAAGGGAGCGACGCTCAAATGCCGCTCAAATGTCGCCGTCATCAGATCCAACCATCCAAGGTTAGATGCAAGATTTTCACCCTGAGAACCAGTAACGACGTAAAAACATCGCCATTGCTAGGTACAACCAACTCGGGTTAGACCTAGACTTTCATCCCGGAGCTCGAGACCGGGTGCTCGAGAAGCACCACCATCAAAGTCACTCATGTTTTGTCGCCACTACTTTTCCGCAATCTCAGCAACTATATGCGATGTGTGTGCACAACCATCCCTTGGCATCAAGGCATCGTTAATAGTTTGGGTCTCACCGTGGAAGTCAACCATCGGGTCTGGAGGAACCCTCACGAAGACCTTCCAATGAATACCACAATCAGCCGCGAGACCACCACTGTAGTCATACTGGTCATCGAAAGGACCAACAACATCAAGGCGCACACTACCACCGAGGCTAGAGCACGAAAAGGCAGATCACCATCGTGGATGAACTCTTGCGCCTCCTGGGCGGAGCCATGTCCGCCACAAGCAAGTTCGTCGTCATGCCCCTGGCAGATCCGAAGGTCCACACCTAGGAACCACGGATCCACGCGCATGGAGCCATGGAGGTGCGTCTGGATCGTGAAACGGCCAACCCGTGGCCATAGCCATTAGACGACCAGCCCCGGCTGACGGGAGGTGTCCAAGCCCTCCTGCCATGGCCACTACACCAAGGGGCGCCATCCCGCGTGGAGGAGCCACCAGGCGGACCAGCGACCACCGGTAAGGCGAGATCCACACCCTGGATGGCCGGATCGAGGTACATGCTCGCCAGATCAGTGGTGATTGGAGGAAGCGTGGGGCAGCGACTGCGAATCTAGGTTGTGTTGGAAATATGCCCTAGAGGCAATAATAAATTAGTTATTATTATATTTCCTTGTTCACGATAATCGTTTATTATCCATGCTATAATTGTATTGACAGGAAACTCAGATACATGTGTGGGTACATAGACAACACCATGTCCCTAGTAAGCCTCTAGTTGACTAGCTCGTTGATCAATAGATGGTTACGGTTTCCTGACCATGGACATTGGATGTCGTTGATAACGGGATCACATCATTAGGAGAATGATGTGATGGACAAGACCCAATCCTAAGCCTAGCACGGAGATCGTGTAGTTCGTATGCTAAAGCTTTTCTAATGTCAAGTATCTTTTCCTTAGACCATGAGATTGTGCAACTCCCGGATACCATAGGAATGCTTTGGGTGTACCAACCGTCACAACGTAACTGGGTGGCTATAAAGGTGCACTACAGGTATCTCCGAAAGTGTCTGTTGGGTTGGCACGAATCGAGACTGGGATTTGTCACTCCATGTGACGGAGAGGTATCTCTGGGCCCACTCGGTAGGACATCATCATAATGTGCACAATGTGATCAAAGAGTTGATCGCGGGATGATGTGTTACGGAACGAGTAAAGAGACTTGCCGGTAATGAGATTGAACAAGGTATCGGTATACCGACGATCGAATCTCGGGCAAGTACAATACCGTTAGACAAAGGGAATTGTATACGGGATCGATTGAGTCCTTGACATCGTGGTTCATCCGATGAGATCATCGTGGAACATGTGGGAGCCAACATGGGTATCCAGATCCCGCTGTTGGTTATTGACCGTAGAACGTCTCGGTCATGTCTGCAAGGTTCCCGAACCCGTAGGGTCTACACACTTAAGGTTCTATGACGCTAGGGTTATAAAGGAAGTTTGTATGTGGTTGCCGAATGTTGTTCGGAGTCCCGGATGAGATCCCGGACGTCACGAGGAGTTCCGGAATGGTCCGGAGGTAAAGATTTGTATATGGGAAGTCCTATTTTGGCCACCGGAAAATGTTCGGGAATTTTCGGTATTGTACCGGGAAGGTTCTAGAAGGTTCCGGAGTGGGGCCCACCTGCATGGGGGGACCCACATGAACGTGGGTAGTGGGGGCAAGGCCCCACACCCCTGGTCAAGGCGCACGAAGATTCCCCCTTAGAAGGAATAAGATCATATCCCGAAGGGATAAGATCAAGATCCCTAAAAAGGGGGGATAACAATCGGTGGGGCAGGAAATGATGGGATTTCTTTCCTCCCACCTTTGCCAACGCCCCAATGGACTTGGAGGGCAAGGAACCAGCCCCCTCCACCCCTATATATAGTGGGGAGGCGCATGAGAACTTTACCAAAAGTTCTGGCGCAACCCTCCCCCTCTCCCAAGTCCTCCTCCTCTCCCGCGGTGCTTGGCGAAGCCCTGCAGGATTGCCATGCTCCTCCACCACCACCACGCCGTTGTGCTGCTGCTGGATGGAGTCTTCCTCAACCTCTCCCTCTCTCCTTGCTGGATCAAGGCATGGGAGACGTCACCGGGCTGTACGTGTGTTGAACACGAAGGTGCCGTCCGTTCGGCACTAGGATCTCCGGTGATTTGGATCACGACGAGTACGACTCCTTCAACCCCGTTCTCTTAAATGCTTCCGCTTAGCGATCTACAAGGGTATGTAGATGCACTCTCCTTCCCCTTGTTGCTAGTCTCTCCATAGATAGATCTTGGTGACAAGTAGGAAAATTTTGAATTTTTGCTACGTTCCCCAACAGTGGTATCAGAGCTAGGTCTATGTGTAGTTTCTATGCACGAGTAGAACACAAGTTATTGTGGGCGTTTATTTTGTTCAATATGCTTACCGTTACTAGTCCAATCTTGTTTCGATGGTATTATGGGATGAAGTGGCCTGGACCGACCTTACACGTACACTTACGTGAGACAGGTTCCACCGACTGACATGCACTTGGTGCATAAGGCGGCTAGCGGGTGCCAGTCTCTCCCACTTTAGTCGAAACGGATTCGATGAAAAGGGTCCTTATGAAGGGTAAATAGCAATTGGCATATCACGTTGTGTTTTTGCATAGGTAATAAACGTTCTTGCTAGAAACCCATAGCAGTCACGTAAAACATGCAAACAACAATTAGAGGACGTCTAACTTGTTTTTGCAGGGTATGCTATGTGATGTGATATAGCCATGAAGAATCTGATGAATGATATGTGATGTATGAGATTGATCATGTTCTTGTAATAGGAATCACGACTTGCATGTCGATGAGTATGACAACCGGCAGGAGCCATAGGAGTTGTCTTTATTTATTGTATGACATGTGTGTCATTGAACAACGCCATGTAATTACTTTACTTTATTGCTAACCGGTAGCCATAGTAGTAGAAGTAATAAGTTGGCGAGACAACTTCATGGAGACACGATGATGGAGAACATGATGATGGAGATCATGGTGTCATGCCGGTGACGACGATGATCATGGAGCCCCGAAGATGGAGATCAAAAGGAGCAAAATGATATTGGCCATATCATGTCACTATTTGATTGCATGTGATGTTTATCATGTTTATGCATCTTATTTGCTTAGGACGACGGTAGTAAATAAGATGATCTCTCATTAAAATTTCAAGAAAGTGTTCCCCCTAACTGTGCACCGTTGCGAAAGTTCGTCGTTTCGAAGCACCACGTGATGATCGGGTGTGATAGATTCTTACGTTCACATACAACGGGTGTAAGCCAGATTTACACATGCGAAACACTTAGGTTAACTTGATGAGCCTAGCATGTACAGACATGGCCTCAGAACACAAGAGACCGAAAGGTCGAGCATGAGTCGTATAGTAGATACGATCAACATGAAGATGTTCACCGATGATGGCTAGTCCGTCTCACGTGATGATCGGACACGGCCTAGTTGACTCGGATCATGTAATCACTTAGATGACTAGAGGGATGTCTATCTGAGTGGGAGTTCATAAGATGAACTTAATTATCCTAAATATAGTCAAAAGATCTTTGCAAATTATGTCGTAAGCTCGCGCTTTACTTCCACTGTTTAGATATGTTCCTAGAGAAAATATAGTTGAAAGTTGATAGTAGCGATTATGCGATCAGTAGAAAGCTTATGTACTTAATGCACCGCTCAGTGTGCAGAACCCCAAACGTCGTTTGTGGATGTTGCGAACATCGGACATACACGTTTTGATAACTACGTGATAGTTCAGTTAAATGGTTTAGAGTAGAGGCACCAAAGATGTTTTCGAAACGTCGCGGAACATATGAGATGTTTCGAGGGCTGAAATTGGGATTTCAGGCTCGTGCCCACGTCAAGAGGTATGAGACCTCGATGATTTTCTTAGCCTGCAAACTAAGGGAGAAAGCTCAATCGATGAGCTTGTGCTCAGATTGTGTGAGTGCAACAATCACTTGAATCAAGTGGGAGTTGATCTTCCAGATGAGATAGTGATGTTTCTCCAAAGTCATTGCCACCAAGCTGCTAGAGCTTCATGATGAACTATAACATATCAGGGATACATATGATGATCCTTGAGGTATTCGCGATGTTTGACACCGCGAAAGTAGAAATCAAGAAGGAGCATCAATTATTGATGGTTGGTGAAACCACTAGTTTCAAGAAGGGCAAGGGCAAGAAGGGATACTTCATGAAACGGCAAATCAGTTGCTGCTCTAGTGAAGAAACCCAAGGTTGAACCCAAACCCGAGACTAAGTGCTTCTGTAATAAGGGGAACAGCCACTAGAGCAGCATTACCCTAGATACTTGGTAGATGAGAAGGTTGGCAAGGTCGATAGAAGTATATTGGATATACATTATGTTAAGGTGTACTTTACTAGTACTCCTAGTAGCACCAGGGTATTAAGATACCGGTTCGGTTGCTAAGTGTTAGTAACTCGAAATAAAAGAGCTAGGGAATAAACGGAGACTAGCTAAAGGAGAGCTGACAATATGTGTTGGAAGTGTTTCCAATTTTGATGTGATCAAACATCGCACGCTCCCTCTACCATCAAGATTAGTATTAAACCTGAATAATTGTCATTTGGTGTTTGCGTTGAGCATAGACATGATTGGATTATGTCTATCGCAATACGGTTATTCATTTAAGGAGAATAATGGTTACTCTGTTTATTTGAATAATACCTTCAATGGTATTGCACCTAATAGGAATGGTTTATTGAATCTCGATCGTAGTGATACACATTTTCATGCCAAAAGATATAAGATAGTAATGATAGTACCACTTACTTGTGGCACTTCCATGTAAGTCATATTGGTGTAAAACGCATGAAGAAGCTCCATGTTGATGGATCTTAGGACTCACTCGTTTTTGAAAAGTTTGAGACATGCGAACCATGTCTATTGGTGTATACGCATGAAGAAACTCCATGCAGATGGATAGTTTGGACTCACTTGATTTTGAATCACTTGATATATGCAAATCATACCACATGGGCAAGATGACTGAAAAGCCTCGTTTTCAGTAAGATGGAACAAGATAGCAACTTGTTGGAAGTAATACATTTTGATGTGTGCAGTCCAATAAGTGATAAGGCACGCAGTGGATATTGTTATGTTCTTACTTCACAGATGATTTGAGTAGATACTAAGTATATTTACTTGATGAAACACAAGTCTGAATTATTGAATGGTTCAAGTAATTTCAGAGTGAAGTTGAAGATCATCGTGACAAGAGGATAAAATGTCTATGATATGATCATAGAGATGAGTATCTGAGTTACGAGCTTTGGCACGCAATTAAGACATTGTGGAAATTGTTTCACAATTAATACCGCCTAGAACACCATAGTGTGATGGTGTGTCCGAACTTCATAGTTGCACCCTGTTGGATATGGTGCGTACCATGATGTCTCTTATCGAATTACCACTATCGTTCATGGGTTAGGCATTAGAGACAACCACATTCACTTTAAAATAGGGCACCACGTAATTCCGTTGAGACGACACCGTTTGAACTATGGTTTGGAGAAACCTAAGTTGTCGTTTCTTAAAAGTTTGGGGCTGCGACGCTTATGTGAAAAAGTTTCAGGTTGATAAGCTCGAACCCAAAGCGGATAAAATGCATCTTCATAGGACACCCAAAACAGTTGGGTATACCTCCTAATTCAGATCCGAAAGCAATAGGAATTGTTTCTTGAATCGGGTCCTTTCTCGAGGAAAGGTTTGTCTCAAAAATTGAGTGGGAGGATGGTGGAGACTTGATGAGGTTATTGAACCGTCACTTCAACAAGTATGTAGGAGGGCACAGGAAGTTGTTCCTGTGGCGCCTACACCAATTGAAGTAGAAGCTTATGATAGTGATCATGAAGTTTTTGGATCAAGTCACTACCGTAACTCGTAGGGTGACAAGGATGCTAAAAGGTATGCTGGCTCCAGCGATCCTTCTAAGGACTAGAGTAAGCATCTCGGAGTTGGAAAATGCGCTTTGATGAGATGATCAAAGATTTTGGGTTTATACAAAGTTCATGAGAAACTTGTATTTCCAAAGAAGTGAGTGGGAGCACTATAGAATTTCTGATGAGTATATGTTGTTGACGTATTGTTGATCAGAAATGATGTAGAATTTCTGGAAAGCATATAGGGTTATTTGAAAGGTGTTTTTCAATAAAAAACCTGGATTAAGCTACTTGAACATTGAGCATCAAGATCTATGAGGATAGATCAAAAAATGTTAAATGGTACTTTCAAATGAGCACATACCTTGACGAGATCTTGAAGGTGTTCAAGATGGATCAGTCAAAGAAGGAGTTCTTGCCTGAGATGTGAGGTACGAAGTTAAGACTTAAAGCTCGACCACGGCAGAATAGAGAGAAAGGACGAAGGTCGTCCCCTATGCTTTAGACGTAGGCTCTACAGTATGCTATGCTGTGTACCGCACCTGATGTGTGCCTTGCTACATATCTGGCAAGAGGGTACAAAGGTTATCAAGGAGTGGATCACCAGATAGCGGTCCAAATTATCCTTAGAGGAATAAGGATATGTTTCTCGATTATGGAGGTGATAAAGAGTTCGACATAAAGGGTTACGTCGATGCAAGCTTTAACACCTATTCGAATGACTTTGAGTAGCAAACCGGATACGTATAGTGGAGCAACCATTTGGAATAGCTCCAAGTGGAGCGTGGAAGTAGCATTTACAATATGACCTAGAGATTTGCAAAGTACATACGAATCTGAATGTTGCAGACCCGTTGACTAAAACCTCTCTCACAAGCAAAACATGATCAAACCCCAGAACTTATTGAGTCTTAATCACATGGTGATGTGAACTAGTTTAGTGACACTAGTAAACTCTTTGGATGTTGATCACATGGCGATGTGACCTGTGAGAGTTAATCACATGGCGATGTGAACTAGATTATTGGCTCTAGTGCAAGTGGGAGACTGTTGGAAATATGCCCTAGAGGCAATAATAAATTAGTTATTATTATATTTCCTTGTTCATGATAATCGTTTATTATCCATGCTATAATTGTATTGACAGGAAACTCAGATACATGTGTGGGTACATAGACAACACCATGTCCCTAGTAAGCCTCTAGTTGACTAGCTCGTTGATCAATAGATGGTTATGGTTTCCTGACCATGGACATTGGATGTCGTTGATAACGGGATCACATCATTAGGAGAATGATGTGATGGACAAGACCCAATCCTAAGCCTAGCACAGAGATCGTGTAGTTCGTATGCTAAAGCTTTTCTAATGTCAAGTATCTTTTCCTTAGACCATGAGATTGTGCAACTCCCGGATACCGTAGGAATGCTTTGGGTGTACCAACCGTCACAACGTAACTGGGTGGCTATAAAGGTGCACTATAGGTATCTCCGAAAGTGTCTGTTGGGTTGGCACGAATCGAGACTGGGATTTGTCACTCCATGTGACGGAGAGGTATCTCTGGGCCCACTCGGTAGGACATCATCATAATGTGCACAATGTGATCAAAGAGTTGATCGCGGGATGATGTGTTACGGAACGAGTAAAGAGACTTGTCGGTAACGAGATTGAACAAGGTATCGGTATACCGACGATCGAATCTCGGGCAAGTACAATACCGTTAGACAAAGGGAGATGTATACGGGATCGATTGAGTCCTTGACATCGTGGTTCATCCGATGAGATCATCGTGAAACATGTGGGAGCCAACATGGGTATCCAGATCCCGCTGTTGGTTATTGACCGTAGAACGTCTCGGTCATGTCTGCATGGTTCTCGAACCCGTAGGGTCTACACACTTAAGGTTCTATGATGCTAGGGTTATAAAGGAAGTTTGTATGTGGTTGCCGAATGTTGTTTGGAGTCCCAGATGAGATCCCGAATGTCACGAGGAGTTCCGGAATGGTCTGGAGGTAAAGATTTATATATGGGAAGTCCTATTTTGGCCACCAAAAAATGTTCGGGAATTTTTGGTATTGTACCGGGAAGGTTCTAGAAGGTTCCGAAGTGGCGCCCACCTGCATGGGGGGACCCACATGAACGTGGGTAGTGGGGGCAAGGCCCCACACCCCTGGTCAAGGCGCACGAAGATTCCCCCTTAGAAGGAATAAGATCATATCCCGAAGGGATAAGATCAAGATCCCTAAAAAGGGGGGATAACAATCGGTGGGGAAGGAAATGATGGGATTTCTTTCCTCCCACCTTTGCCAACGCCCCAATGAACTTGGAGGGCAAGGAACCAGCCCCCTCCACCCCTATATATAGTGGAGAGGCGCATGGGAGCTTTACCAAAAGTTCTGGCGCAGCCCTCCCCCTCTCCCAAGTCCTCCTCCTCTCCCGTGGTGCTTGGTGAAGCCCTGCAGGATTGCCATGCTCCTCCACCACCACCACGCCGTCGTGCTGCTGCTGGATGGAGTCTTCCTCAGCCTCTCCCTCTCTCCTTGCTGGATCAAGGCATGGAAGACGTCACCGGGCTATACGTGTGTTGAGCGCGGAGGTGCCGTCCATTCGGCACTAGGATCTCCGGTGATTTGGATCACGACGAGTACGACTCCTTCAACCCCGTTCTCTTGAACGCTTCCGCTTAGCAATCTACAAGGGTATGTAGATGCACTCTCCTTCCCCTCGTTGCTAGTCTCTCCATAGATAGATTCTGGTGACACATAGGAAAATTTTGAATTTTTGCTATGTTCCCCAACAGGTTGGGGAGGAGAGGGGGCGGACGAGAAGATCACTGCGGCAGTTGGTTCCTATTGCTGTTGCCGAACTGTCGCTGTGACTGCGGTGAGGAGGGAGCAACGGAGGTGGCCTCAAGTGCTAGGGTTCTATAAACTCGGTCAAAGTAAAAAGTGTTTGACTGAAGGCAAATCTAAAAGTTCATGAAGAATGATATGTATGTAGACACTATTTGCGAGCAGCGTGCAAAATTCATGAAGACCGATGTCGATATGCCGAATTCATTGGACCATTTTCCGGGCTGAGAATGATACGTATCTAGGCCATTATCATGGTGATGATGTGCTGCTAGAGTTGGTCTGAGTGCATCTTCATCTTCGGCTGCAGCCTGCACTACCCTCTCAAGCACGCATGCGCTTGTTTAGTTTTGGACGACGATAACTGCTACACGTGTTGGCGTTAAGGGGTTTGGCCACACATTTTGTGTAGTGTCTAAGAGGACCAGCCCACACGCCTGCGTGTGGGCAAAGCAACTAGCGCCACACGCCTCCTTTTCCTCGCGGTCCCTCTCACACGCCTACGTGTGGGCAAAATGGATAACTGCCACACTACCTCTCTCAGCCACCTACCTCACGGTCCCGCGCGCCCTGCGTGACAGTCAGCACGCATCCCCGCAGTTGCCATGATTTGGACCATCTTCAATGTTTGTTTAACTGCAGTTGCCATGTCGCTGAACTACAGTTACCATGTCGGACAACTACAGTTGTCATGGTTGCTCAATTGCAGTTGCCATCTCTGGTCAAGTGCGAGATGCCATTTTGGACAACTACAGTTGTTGCCATGTATAGTCTGATTTATTATAGTTGCCATGATTTGAAAACTTTAGAGGTTGCCACATACTAACACTAAGCAGTTATCATGTATAGTCTGGTTCAGGGACGAAGCTAGAAAAAATGGGCACTGGTGTCAGCCACTAGCCCACTATAGTACTACGGCAGGGCAATAAAAAAAACAAATATGCAATGAAACTATGATATAATTTTTGCTATATACTCCTTCCGTCCCAAAATTCTTGTCTTAGATTTGTCTAGATATGGATGTATCTGTGACTTGATACATCTGTATCTAGACAAATCTAAGACAAGAATTTCGGGATGAAGGGAGTACAAACATTACCATAACTATTGGCTGAGGAAAGTCAAAAAACTACTCGTTTATCTATCCGAGAAAAGAAACAAAGTAACAAAATATGACTTTGGCGCTTCATTTGCAACTCCCTGAAATTGATGCACAAACAAAACGCACTATATTCACAACAATGGAACCTGATTAAAGAAGTATAGATAAAAATTATCATTAAGGGAAAGCATGAACGACGCAAGAGTCACATTTATAACTTCCCGCGATCTTTTATCCTCTTATAAAGGAACCAATCACGGCATCACTAGTAATGGTAGAAAATATATCTTTCTCCACATAGCCAATTATGCAATCACACATGGCCTCATTTTCGATGCGAACACTTTGGACAATATTCGTTGTTGAAAAATATCTCGCCATGATGTTATGGCAACTGGCAAACTAAGCACTAATTTCACAAGTTTATCCAAGTTAAAAGTAGTGAACGGGGTTATTTGGGCTTTATAATACGTAGCACCAACATTTGATGTAAGTGTTCTTGAACTCCCTGTTGCATCTAATAGTGTTTATCTGAACATGAATATATCTGTAACTCCAAAATGAATCAATGAAGACAAATACTCGTACAAAATAAGCAAGGTTAGGAATTTTGTCTTGGAACTAACTCATGTGCCCATGACGACAGTGTATCGTGTGGTCTGGTGAGAAGTCACTCGGGCACTCACCGTATGCGGATTATTAGATTATTAAAGATTGTGAAATAAATGTGTCGTTGATTCATCACTTGTGTAATTCCATCAGGAGATGAGAGCCCTATATTCAAATTACTAGAATAGTAAGTACGTATTTCTTATGCAGCACAGAATTTGTGATCGAGGAGGCGAATAAGCAAAGAGAGGAACAAGTGCGGTCATGCGCATACAGCGTATTGCTGCCGCCGTGCCGCTCATATGAGCGACCGAGCAGCCTGCTCAATGCCCAGACCAAATATGGTGTGGGCTTTGTGTTCGCACACGAACACGTCACCCTGTACCTCCAACATCGAGGGTGATGCACCGCAGCTCACGTCGAAGGAGACCCGTCCGGAAGCGCGGTATGCAAGCAATCCGGCGGGTGCTTTTGATGACCCGAAACCCCACACGCCCGGGAGGGACCCCGTTAGGGCGCGCGGCGGCTATGGGCTTCCCTAGGTCGGCCTGACCGCCCCTAGGGCCTCGAGGTTCGCCGTCCTGCAACAAGAAGAACGAACGAAGAACAAGGAAGAAGAAGAACAAGGGAGAGAGATAAAGGTAAAGGTAAAAAGTGGTAGATGATTTGATCGATTGTTTGTTGTTCAATCGGCCATCACCCCTTAGGTATATAAGAGGCGGCTGGACTTCCCGTGCAAGGAAAAGGCTTGGATTCACGTCCAAAACCTTAGTCAAATTCGGATTGGTCTTGTGTGAACTTTCCAAAACTGTTCGGTTTAAACTGGCTGCATCTTGCGGGTCTTTTTTGTGGTGGTAAACGACTTCGGATGGAAACGAGTCCAAAAGCAATCTTGACCGTTTCGACGATATGAACAACTTTCATGTTGAACGCTTTTTTATCAGAGTTCATCTTAAGGGTCAAATAGCTTGCGTAAAAGATCTGTTTACTCGCGCTACCAATCAGACATGGCGTGTGGTGGGGCGCGCCATATTTCGCCTCGTGATATGGCTGCACTCCGATTGCTTTAACTTTTGCATACGAACTCGGATTTGGACGATGCTTATATCAAAATTGATCGTTTCGACGAGACAAAAACAATCCTGTAGATCATTTTTCCATTTGAGGTTGTCTTGGGGGCTTAATCGGCCAAACTATACTCTGAATATAAGATCTTAGTACTTTGAGCATAGTTTCGGCCTTCGAGATGAAATCGGACGGAGATGACCCAAACTTCAAAGATGTTCATATCAACAATACGGAACTCTTTTATGAAGATCACTTCTCCATTTGAGGTCATCTTAAATAAGTTATTGACCGTGCCAAAATCTGGTGTCAACACATGCCCCCCTGTTTTTCGGCAGAGCTTGTATGCCGAAAAATAACTTGCACATATCTTGCTCTAAGGACGATGTCAACACTTCATCAGCCATTTTGCATATGCTTAGGACGATAAGTTTATATCGGCCATTGCTTGTGTGAATATTTCGATGCAAGTTTGGGTGAAACTTTCCCAACTTCAACAACAAACCGGTGATAAAGTTCCATAGATCAAAACCATCCTCCGAACCATATTGTTCACCCTTTCACTAGGATTTTGCATATAATTAAGAATGAACTTCCTTCAATCCTTACTTTGCCTGCATAAAAGTTTCATTAGTGGCCGAAGCGGTGGACTTCGGTTCAGCCTTACCTATGTTGACGAGACTAAGCATCGGCTATTGATAGAAATACAGTACACCATGATTAACATAGTAGCCGGATGCATGCTGTGCGAACTCTTTTGAATTGTCATGCCTAGAAATATGAACAGTTTTAAAGCAACCAAGGTAAATTTTGCATCTAGACATACCTCAAGATAAACTACAAGTAATTCGTCAAAACATTCATAACCCTTGGATTGCACTACTCATAACGAATCGCTGAAAGCCTCAATGTGTATAGCACCTATGGCAACCAAAAGCTCCAAACCGGATAAAATTTTATATTCGGCTTTGATAATTGTGAAAAAATATTTTAAGTGACATGAGGCTTGTTTTGGTTTCCAATTGAACTAATGACAATGTTAGGATACTACATCGGCCATGCTTTGACATATTCTTAGGGCAATAGATAAATATCAGCCATTAACATGAGGTCCATGTAGAATTCACCCACCAAATTATGTATAGCCTGTTGGAAATATGCCCTAGAGGCAATAATAAAATGGTTATTATTGTATTTCCTTGTTCATGATAATTGTCTATTATTCATGCTATAATTGTATTGACCGGAAACTGCAATACATGTGTGAATACATAGACCACAACATGTCCCTAGTGAGCCTCTAGTTGACTAGCTCGTTGATCAATAGATGATCATGGTTTCCTGACCATGGACATTGGATGTCATTGATAACGGGATCACATCATTAGGAGAATGATGTGATGGACAAGACCCAATCCTAAGCCTAGCACAAGATCGTGTAGTTCGTATGCTAAAGCTTTTCTAAATGTCAAGTATCTTTTCCTTAGACCATGAGATTGTGCAACTCCCGCATACCATAGGAATGCTTTGGGTGTACCAAACGTCACAACATAACTGGGTGACTATAAAGGTGCACTACGGGTATCTCCGAAAGTGTCTGTTGGGTTGGCACGAATTGAGACTGGGATTTGTCACTCCGTGTGACGGAGAGGTATCTCTAGGCCCACTCGGTAGGACATCATCCTAATGTGCACAATGTGATCAAGGAGTTGATCATGGGATGATGTGTTACGGAACAAGTAAAGAGACTTGCCGGTAACGAGATTGAACAAGGTATCGGCATACGGACGATCGAATCTCGGGCAAGTACTATACCGGTAGACAAAGGGAATTGTATACGGGATTGATTGAATCCTTGACATCGTGGTTCATCCGATGAGATCATCGCGGAACATGTGGGAGCCAACATGGGTATCCAGATCCCGCTGTTGGTTATTGGCCGGAGAGTTGTCTCGGTCATGTCTGCATGGTTCCCGAACCCGTAGGGTCTACACACTTAAGGTTCAATGATGCTAGGGTTATAGGGAAGGTATGTACGCGGTTACCGAATGTTGTTCGGAGTCCCGGATGAGATCCCGGACGTCACGAGGAATCCCGGAATGGTCCGAAGGTGAAGATTGATATATTGGACGAAGGGTTTTGGAGTCTGAAAGTGTTCTGGAGGTACCGGGTGATGACCAGCATGACCGAAAGGTGTTTCGGGAGCCCCGGCAAGTGTTGGGGGGCTTCATGGGCCAAGGGGAGGGGGCAAACCAGCCCACTAAGGGGCTATGCGCCCCCTCACCTATTCCCACGTGACCAGGGGGTTTGGGGCGCCCTATCTAGGGTTCCCACCTCCTGGCTTGGGGGCCAAGTCACGCAAAGGGGAGATCCTGTCTGCCCTGGTCGCCGCCCCCCTAGGGGAAACCCTAGGGCGCCTCCCCCTCTCCCTTCCCCCATATATAGTGGAGGTTTTGGGGCTGCCCAACACATGAGTCTCTCTCTCCCAAGGCGCAGCCCTACCTCTCTCCCTCCTCATCTCTCGTAGTGCTTGGCGAAGCCCTGCTGGAGTACCGCGCTCCTCCACCACCACCACGCCGTCGTGCTGCTGCTGGACGGAGTCTTCCCCAACCTCTCCCTCTCCCCTTGCTGGATCAAGGCACGAGAGACGTCATCGGGCTGCATGTGTGTTGAACGCGGAGGCACCGTCTTTCAGCGCTTAGATCGGAATCATCCGCGATCTGAATCGCTACGAGTACGACTCCTTCATCGGCGTTCTTGTAACGCTTCCGCTTAGCGATCTACAAGGGTATGTAGATGCACTCCCTTTCCCCTCGTTGCTAGATTACTCCATAGATTGATCTTGGTGATGCGTAGAAAATTTTGAATTTCTGCTATGTTCCCCAACAGTGGCATCATGAGCTAGGTCTATGCGTAGATTCTATGCACGAGTAGAACACAAAGTAGTTGTGGGCGATGATTTGTTCAATTTGCTTACCGTTACTAGTCTTATCTTGATTCGGCGGCATTGTGGGATGAAGCGGCCCGGACCGACCTTACACGTACTCTTACCTAAGACAGGTTCCACTGATTGACATGCACTTGTTGCATAAGGTGGCTAGCGGGTGTCAGTCTCTCCCATTTAGTCGGATCAGATTCGATGAAAAGGGTCCATATGAAGGGTAAATAGCAATTGGCATATCACATTGTGGCTTTTGCGTAGGTAAGAAACGTTCTTGCTAGAAACCCATAGCAGCCATGTAAAACATGCAAACAACAATTAGAGGACGTCTAACTTGTTTTTGCAGGGTATGCTATGTGATGTGATATGGCCAAAAAGAATGTGATGAATGATATGTGATGTATGAGATTGATCATGTTCTTGTAATAGGAATCACGACATGCATGTCGATGAGTATGACAACCGGCAGGAGCCATAGGAGTTGTCTTAATTTATTGTATGACCTGCGTGTCACTGAATAATGCCATGTAATTACTTTACTTCTTTACTAAACTGTTAGCCATAGTAGTAGAAGTAATAAGTTGGCGAGACAACTTCATGGAGACACAATGATGGAGATCATGATGATGGAGATCATGGTGTTATGCCGGTGATGATGATGATCATGGAGCCCCGAAGATGGAGATCAAAAGGAGCAAAATGATATTGGCCATATCATGTCACTATTTGATTGCATGTGATGTTTATCATGTTTATGCATCTTATTTGCTTAGAACGACGGTAGTAAATAAGATGATCCCTCATAATAATTTCAAGAAAGTGTTCCCACTAACTGTGCACCGTTGCGAAAGTTCGTTGTTTCGAAGCACCACGTGATGATCGGGTGTGATAGATTCTAACGTTCACATACAACGGGTGTAAGCCAGATTTACACACGTGAAACACTTAGGTTGACTTGACCAGCCTAGCATGTACAGACATGGCCTCGGAACACAAGAGACCGAAAGGTCGAACATGAGTCGTATAGTAGATACGATCAACATGAAGATGTTCACCGATGATGACTAGTCCGTCTCACGTGATGATCGGACACGACCTAGTTGACTCGGATCATGTATCACTTAGATGACTAGAGGGATGTCTATCTGAGTGGGAGTTCATTAGATGAACTTAATTATCCTGAACATAGTCAAAAGGTTTTTGCAAATTATGTCGTAGCTCACGCTTTAGTTCTACTGTTTTAGATATGTTCCTAGAGAAAATTTAGTTGAAAGTTGATAGTAGCAATTATGTGGACTAGGTCCATAAACTGAGGATTGTCCTCATTCCTGCGTAGAAGGCTTATGTCCTTAATGCACCACTCGGTGTGCTGAACCTCGAACGTCGTCTGTGGATGTTGCGAACATCTGACATACACGTTTTGATAAGTACGTGATAGTTCAGTAATGTTAAACGGTTTAGAATTGAGGCACCAAATACGATTTCGAAATGTCGCGGAACATATGAGATGTTTCGAGGGCTGAAATTGGGATTTCAGGCTCGTGCCCATGTCAAGAGGTATAAGACCTCCGACGAGTTTCTTAGCCTGCAAACTAAGGGAGAAAAGCTCAATCGTTGAGCTTGTGCTCAGATTGTCTAAGTACAACAATCACTTGAATCGAGTGGCAGTTAATCTTCCGGATGAGATAGTGATGTTTCTCCAAAGTCATTGCCACCAAGCTGCTAGAGCTTTGTGATGAACTATAACATATCAGGGATAGATATGATGATCCTTGAAATATTCACGATGTTTGACACCGCAAAAGTAGAAATCAAGAAGGAGCATCAATTGTTGATGGTTAGTGAAACCACTAGTTTCAAGAAGGGCAAGGGCAAGAAGGGATACTTCATGATATGGCAAATCAGTTGCTGCTCTAGTGAAGAAACCCAAGGTTGAACCCAAACCCGAGACTAAGTGCTTCTGTAATGAGGGGAACGGTCACTGAAGCGGAACTACCCTAGATACTTGGTAGATGAGAAGGTTGGCAAGGTCGAGAGAAGTATATTGGATATACATTATATTGATGTGTACTTTACTAGTACTCCTAGTAGCACCATGGTAATAGATACCGGTTTAGTTGCTAAGTGTTAGTAACTCGAAATAAAAGGCTACGGAATAAATGGAGACTAGCTAAAGGTGAGATGACGATATGTGTTGGAAGTGTTTCCAAGCTTGATGTGATCAAGCATCGCATACTCCCTCTACCATTGAGATTGGTGTTAAACCTAAATAATTGTTATTTGGTGTTTGCGTTGAGCATAGACATGATTGGATTATGTCTATCGCAATATGGTTATTCATTTAAGGAGAATAATGATTACTCTATTTATTTGAATAATACCTTCAATGGTCTTGCACCTAAAATGAATGGTTTATTGAATCTCGATGTAGTAATACACATGTTCATGCCAAAAGATATAAGATAGTAATGATAATACCACATACTTGTGGCACTGCCATCTGAGTTCTATTGGTATATACGCATGAAGAAACTCCATGCAGATGGATTGTTTGGACTCACTTGATTTTGAATCACTTGAGTCATGCAAATCATACCACATGGGCAAGATGACTGAAAGGCCTCGTTTTCAGTGAAATGGAACAAGAAAGCAACTTGTTGGAAGTAATACATTTTGATGTGTGCAGTCCAATGAGTGCCGAGGCACGCAGTGGATGTCGTTATGTTCTTACTTCACAGATGATTTGAGTAGATGCTGAGTATATTTACTTGATGAAACACAAGTCTGAATTATTGAAAGGTTCAAGTAATTTCAGAGTGAAGTTGAAGATCATCGTGACAAGAGGATAAAATGTCTATGATATGATCATAGAGATGAATATCTGAGTTATGAGTATGGTATACAATTAAGACATTGTGGAAATTGTTTCACAACTAACACCGCCTGGAACACCATAGTGTGATGGTGTGTCCGAACATCATAGATGCACCCTATTGGATATGGGGCATACCATGATGTCTCTTATCGAATTACCACTATCATTTATGGGTTAAGCATTAGAGACAAATGCATTCACTTCAAATAGGGCACCACATAATTCCGTTGAGATGACAGTGTATGAACTATGGTTTAGAGAAACCTAGGCTGTCATTTCTTGAAAGTTTGGGGCTGCGACGCTTATGTGAAAGAGTTTCATCCTGATAAGCTTGAACCCAAAGCGGATAAATACATCTTCATAGGACAGCCAAAATAGTTGGGTATACCTCCTAATTCAGATCCGGAAGCAAAAGTGATTGTTTCTAGAAACGGGTCCTTTCTCGAGGAAAAGTTTCTCTCGAAATAATTGAGTGGGAGGATGGTGGAGACTTGATGAGGTTAATGAACCATCACTTCAACCAGTGTGTAGCAGGGCACAGGAAGTTGTTCATGTGGCACCTACACCAATTGAAGTGGAAGCTGATGATAGTGATCATGATGCTTCGGATCAAGTCACTACCGAACCTGGTAGGTCGACAATGACGCATACTACTTCAGAGTGGTATGCAATCCTGTCTTAGAGATCATGTTGCTAGATAACAATGAACCTACGAGCTATGGAGAAGCGATGGTGGGCCCGGATTTCGACAAATGGCTTGAGGCATAAAATCCGAGAGAGGATCCATGTATGAAAACAAAGTGTAGACTTTGGAAGAACTACTAAATGGTCGTAAGGCTGTTGGGTACAGATGGATTTTAAAAGGAAGGCGAACAATGATGGTAAGTGTCACCATTAAGAAAGCTTGACTTGTCGCTAAGATGTTTTCCGACAAGTTCAAGGAGTTCACTACGATGAGACTTTCTCACTCGTAGCGATGCTAAGAGTCTGTTGGAATTATATTAGCAGTTACTGCATGATTTATGAAATCTTGCAGATAGGATGTCAAAAAACATTGTTTCCTCAACGATATTCTTGAGGAAAGGTTGTATGTGATACAACCAGAAGGGTTTGTCAATCCTGAAAGATGCTAACAAGTGTGCAAAGCTCCTGCAATCCTTCTAAGGACTGGAGTAAGCATCTCGGAGTTGGAATATACGCTATGATGAGATGATCAAAGATTTTGGGTTTATACAAAGTTTATGAGAAACTTGTATTTCCAAAGAAGTGAGTGGGAGCACTACAGCATTTCTGATGAGTATATGTTGTTGACATATTGTTGATCGGAAATGATGTAGAATTTCTGGAAAGCATATAGGGTTATTTGAAAAGTGTTTTTCAATGAAAACCTGGATTAAGCTACTTGAACATTGAGCATCAAGATCTATAAGGATAGATCAAAACGCTTAATAGTACTTTCAAATGAATACATACCATGACAAGATTTTGAAGGAGTTCAAAATAGATCAGCAAGGAGGAGTTCTTGGCTGTGTTATATGGTGTGAGTATTGAGTAAGACTCAAGACATGACCACGGCAGAAGAGAGAGAAAGGACGAATGTCGTCCCCTATGCTTCAGACGTATGCTCTATAGTATGCTATGCTGTGTACCGCATCGGAAGTGTGCCTTGCCATGAGTCAGTCAAGGGGTACAAGAGTGATCCAGGAATGGATCACAGGACAGCGGTCAAACTTATCCTTAGTAACTAGTGGACTAAGGAATTTTCTCGATTATGGAGGTGGTAAAAGAGTTCGTCGTAAAGGGTTACGCCGATACAAACTTTGACACTAATCCGGATTATTCTGAGTAGTAAACCGGATTCGTATAGTAGAACAGTTATTTGGAATAGCTCAAATAGAGCGTGGTAGCTGCATCCAGGAGATGACATAGAGGTTTGCAAAGCACACACGGATCAGGAAGGTTCAGATCCGTTGACTAATAACCTCTCTCACAAGCGAGATATGATCAAACCCCATGGGTGTTGATTCATTAGAATCACATGGTGATGTGAACTAGATTATTGACTCTAGTGCAAGTGGGAGACTGTTGGAAATATGCCCTAGAGGCAATAATAAAATGGTTATTATTGTATTTCCTTGTTCATGATAATTTTCTATTATTCATGCTATAATTGTATTGACCGGAAACCGCAATACATGTGTGAATACATAGACCACAACATGTCCCTAGTGAGCCTCTAGTTGACTAGCTCGTTGATCAACAGATGGTCATGGTTTCCTGACCATGGACATTGGATGTCATTGATAACGGGATCACATCATTAGGAGAATGATGTGATGGACAAGACCCAATCCTAAGACTAGCACAAGATCGTGTAGTTCGTATGCTAAAGCTTTTCTAAATGTCAAGTATCTTTTCCTTAGAGCATGAGATTTTGCAACTCCCGGATACCGTAGGAATGCTTTGGGTGTACCAAACGTCACAACATAACTGGGTGGCTATAAAGGTGCACTACGGGTATCTCCGAAAGTGTCTGTTGGGTTGACACGAATCGAGACTGGGATTTGTCACTCCGTCTAACGGAGAGGTATCTCTGGGCCCACTCGATAGGACATCATCATAATGTGCACAATGTGATCAAGGAGTTGATCACAGGATGATGTGTTATGGAACGAGTAAAGATACTTGACGGTAACGAGATTGAACAAGGTATCGGCATACCGACGATCGAATCTCGGGCAAGTACTATACCGGTAGACAAAGGGAATTGTATACGGGATTGATTGAATCCTTGACATCGTGGTTCATCCGATGAGATCATCATGGAACATGTGGGAGCCAACATGGGTATCCAGATCCCGCTGTTGGTTATTGGCCGGAGAGTTGTCTCGGTAATGTCTGCATGGTTCCCGAACCCATAGGGTCTACACACTTAAGGTTCGATGACGCTAGGGTTATAGGGAAGGTATGTACATGGTTACCGAATGTTGTTCGGAGTCCTGGATGAGATCCCGGACGTCACGAGGAGTCCCGGAATAGTCTGGAGGTGAAGATTGATATATTGGACGAAGGGTTTTGGTGTCCGGAAGTGTTCCGGAGGTCCCGGGTGATGACCAGCATGACCGAAAGGTGTTTCAGGAGCCCCGGCAAGTGTTGAGGGGGCTTCATGGGCCAAGGGGAGGGGGGAAACCAGCCCACTAAGGGGCTGTTTGCCCCCCTCACCTATTCCCACGTGACCAGGGGGTTTGGGGCGCCCTATCTAGGGTTCCCACCTCCTGGCTTGGGGGCCAAGTCACGCAAAGGGGAGATCCCATCTGCCCTGGCCGCCACCCCCCTAGGGGAAACCCTAGGGCGCCTCCCCCTCTCCCTTCCCCCTATATATAGTGGAGGTTTTGGGGCTGCCCAACACATGAGTCTCTCTCTCCCAAGGCGCAGCCCTACCTCTCTCCCTCCTCATCTCTCGTAGTGCTTGGCGAAGCCCTGCTGGAGTACCGCGCTCCTCCACCACCACCACGCTGTCGTGCTGCTGCTGGATGGAGTCTTCCCCAACCTCTCCCTCTCCCCTTGCTGGATCAAGGCACGAGAGACGTCATCGGGCTGCACGTGTGTTGAACGCGGAGGCGCCGTTGTTCGGCGCTTAGATCGGAATCAACCGCGATCTGAATCGCTATGAGTACGACTCCTTCATCTGCGTTCTTGTAACGCTTCCGCTTAGCGATCTACAAGGGTATGTAGATGCACTCCCCTTCCCCTCGTTGCTAGATTACTCCATAGATTGATCTTGGTGATGCGTAGAAAATTTTGAATTTCTGCTATGTTCCCCAACATAGCCGGAAAAAAAACAAATAAAATAGGAATAAAATATTTCGGCCCCTTTGTATTAGCAACAATGTAACTAACCAAATGTATGGTAATTTGGTAATACCCTCTCATGATATAGAAAATTAGGTTGCATCCATGGATCAAAATAAATCCATGGAGGGTAATTGATCATACCTAGGGATGAATTCCATGGCAAAGGCATCAACGGCATGGTTGAAGAAAATGGATGATGTGCTAACCGAAGATTTTGATGTTGTGATGCGCACCTTCGGCTTAATTGTTTGTTGCTTTCATTATTTTCCTTCTTCACTTTTATTGTACTTGTTGCAACAGAAGCATGCACATCATTTTTGTGTTGATTGATCTTCTTGGGAACCCATGCCATGTTCTTCTTTTTCAGCTCTTGTGCACTAAGATTTTGTAATTTCTTCTTTTGCCAATATGATAAACCGAGTGGGCATCTCGGTTGTGATTTTGTTTCAACCAATGGCAACTCTTTTTGGGCCTTGTGCACCCTCAACTTCTTTTCTTCAGATTTGGCACTCTGATTTTTATCAATTGATTGCTTCACTTCTTTGCCTTTGGTAGCCAATGTCAACACTTTAATTGGCTCTTTGTTATTTGAGATCAAATCTGAAGCAGCACACTTACGACCATCTCTTTTCACGCGGTATGCTTTACCACCTCTTTCTTCTTTCTTGAGCTCTGGACCGATTCCTTATGATTGAAACGGTCTTTGACGCGTGATTGTTCAAATGTTGATCTCCTTGGGGCTGCATAGTATTGGTGAGATGGTCTAGAATAAGATCGAGAATGTGCCCTTGTATCATACATGTCCCATGATGAATATGTATCTATATGAGCATAGGGAGGTATCCACGGCATTGGCATTGGCGGCCCAAAATAAGGATATGAATATGTTGCATTAAAATTATCACTTTGCCAATACTGATCCTCATATTTGCGCCTTGGGGGTGACCTTGGTTTCTTTGCATGATTTGGCTGATAAGCATTCTTCTCTTCACTCTTCTTTTGATATTTATCCAATAGTTCAACGAAGATGATTTTTGATCTCTTACACTTGCGCTTATTTCGGCCTTTGTTTTCTTTTGGTTTGCTTTCATCGATCATTGGATTTGCTTGCTGCCCCCCAGTCCTTGGCGTCTCCATTGTAGCTTCGATGGAATTCTTGCCCTCAAGATTATGTTCATTACGCTCTTCAACAACTTCTTTACTTGAAAGCTTGATCCCATCACCTGTAGTTTTTACCTTCTCTTCAAATGGATTGGCTTGAAGCAGCCGATGCAAAAACTTTCTGCCATCGGGACCAATCGGAATAGACTGGTCATCTCTTGGTGTCTCAACAAATTTCAATCGTCCTTTATCAATGGCTGATTTAACTATTTGACGAAACATGTTGAAATTCTCAAAATTATGCTTGGACGAATCATGCAACTTACAATACATTCGTTCTTGGACAGATGGTTCAACATGGTGATCAAGAATTCTAATATAATTATTTTGCAACAACAAATCAAATATTTGATCACACATGCTTGAATTGAAGGTAAACTTTTCATTCTCTAGCCGATCTTGTGTGAGAACGGCTTTGGAGTTAAGCAAACGAATGGTTCAGATTTTGCATCACACCATTCGGCTATGCATTGTGTTTTGCACTCTATCTCCGATGTCTTTGGGTAAGATATTATACTAGCATCAGTTTTCTCAACAGAATTTAACCTTGGCTTTAAATTTCTAAAATAAAAATAGTTAGAACATACATGTCTCAATTGAGACCAAGTGCAAGCCAAGTACGAAATAAGCAAAGCTACCCAAATAGATATGAACTTTAGATAAAGCAACGGGAAAAGCTTTGGCTGCAATAATAAGTCATTATCAGTCTTTATAAATGACACAATTAGTTGACCGATATGTTCTAAAATAATTTTATTGCTAACAAGTAAATTACCGTTCTTCATTGGTCTTTCAAAATTACCTATGAGGATTTTTCTAATAGATGCATCAACAATAAAGTTGTGACCAAATCTGAAAATAGGTAAATTACTCGCTATGCATACCTCTTCAAATACGTTGGGAGAGCATGATGGTGGTGTGACTTGAACAATATCTAGCTTCATCTTTGGATGACTCTCAACGCGTTTTCATCATCTTTTTCTTTATTCCGTGCATCATTACACTGAAGATTTTTGTTAGCCGAACTTTGTTTGGCTACTTGTTCTTGTCCTTGAAGCTTGTCAATTTCTACGGCACAGAACTCATAGGGCAAGAAGTAGGTTCCATTAAATTCAGAAAAATCAAGCACTGTTGTTTTCCTATGCTTGCCATGTCCTTTCTTAATAATGCTTGCCTTGTTGGATTTGATGGATTCAGAATATATACTATTTGCTTCGGCTTTTTCAACCGGAGCATTTTCATGTTTCGAATCATCCTTCTTTTCATTGATACTACCAATTGGCAATGCTTCTTTTATCTGAGCCAATTCTTTTTCTATTTGTTTCTGACGGCGAGCGGCAAAATTAGCTTTAAGCTTTTTCTCAATTTCAGCCCACTCCGGATATGATTGCCCCCCAATGCTTTTAGATTCTTTCGGCAATGATACACGGGTGTTGCTGAAATTTTGCAATTGTGTAGGGGGTGTATAATATGATGTAGTACTAGGTGAAGGCATATGCATTGTTGTAAGACCATACTTTTGCTCGCCAATTTTATCAATTGGCAAAGATTCATCTTCTTGCAAAACTCTAGCTTTTATTGCGGCATAATCAGGAAATAGCCCCTTTTCATGTTGTTCAAGGCAAAGAGCACTAATTCTCTTATTTTGGGCTAAACTCTTCAATGCAGCCACCACTACCTCATCTTCTACAATATTGGGCACAACCGCTCCTGTAAAATTTACATTCATTCGGCTATAACCAGGAAGGTGTGAAGCCGAATTATGAGCATCTACAGTTGTGTATGGTGCCGAAGAATTACTAACAGGAGGTGTAGCATATGACGGTTGAGAGTAACTGGCCAAATAGCCACTAGTAGCATGGTCAATTCTCTTATTCATCGGCATGGTTGGATTACTATATTGCACATTAGCTGCCGATGAATAAAAGGGTGAAACACTTTCATGTATGGCATTGGAAATTCTAACTTGGGGTGTTTCAAATTGATTAATCGAACTCATCATGTTGCTCATCGGCATATGAATTTGCTGGCGCCGATGCATGTGAGTTGGGATACATATGGTGCATGTTACTAAATCATCAGAAGTTGAAGTATATAAATTACGTTGAATCAGCCCTTGCACGTAGTTAGTTGCATGATTGAAAAAATCGAGGTTGGCCGATAGAGTATACTCATTGAACGATCTAGTTACACCATATGAATTATTTGCATCTACATAAAGGGGATTGGGTATTCATATTACTTCGTAGACTGCAAACCCTAGATGACGATCTCTTTGTAGCAAGAACGGGCCGGAGACCATTCGAAGCTTCGTCCCCAGCGGAGTCGCCCAAAAGTGTGTTCACACACAAACACGTCACCGTGTACCTCCAACGCCGAGGGTGAAGCACCGCAGCTCACGTCGAAGGAGACCCGTCCGGAAGCGCGGTACGCAAGCAATCCGGCGGGTGCTTTTGATGACCTGAAACCCCACACGCCCGGGAGAGACCCCGTCATGGTGCGCGGCGGCTATGGACTGCCCTAGGTCGGCCTGACCTCCCCTAAGGCCTCGAGGTTCGCCGTCCTGCAACAAGAAGAACGAACGAAGAACGAGGAAGAAGAAGAACAAGGGAGAGAGATAAAGGTAAAGGTAAAAAGTGGTAGATGATTTGATCGATTGTGTGTTGTTCAATCGGCCGTCACCCCTTAGGTATATAAAAGGCGGCTGGACTTCCCGTGCAAGGAAAAGGCTTGGATTCACGTACAAAACCCTAGTCAAATTCGGATTGGTCTTATCCGAACTTTCCAAAACTGTTCGGTTTAAACTGGCTGCACCTTGCGGATCTTTTTTGTGGTGGTAAACGACCTCGGATGGAAATGAGTCCAAAAGCAATCTTGACCGTTTTGACGATACGAACAATTTTCATGTTGAATGTTTTTTGATCAGAAGTTATCTTGAGGGTCAAATAGCTCGCGCAAAAGATCTGTTTACTCGCGCTACCAATCAGACATGGCGTCTGGTGGAGCGCGCCATATTTCGCCTCGTGACAGGGCTGCACTCCGATTGCTCTAATTTTTGCATGAGAACTCGGATTTGGACGATTTTTATATCAAAATCGATCGTTTCGACGAGACAAAAACAATCTGTGTAGATCATTTTTCCATTTGAGGTCGTCTTGGGGGCTTAATCGGCCAAATTGTACTCTGAATATAAGATCTTAGTACTTTGAGTATAGTTTCGGCCTTCGAGATGAAATCGGACGACGATGACCCAAACTTCAAAGATGTTCATATCAACAATACAGAACTCTTTCATGAAGATCACTTCTCCATTTGAGGCCATCTCAAATAAGTTATTGACCGTGCCAAAATCTGGTGTCAATACTTTGTAGCCTATTGTAGTGCTAAAGGTCTTGTTTATTTTTAGGCAGTTTACGATTGTAGTTGGGCTGGCATTTTGGGCATGTGAATGAAGTTGCATGATCGGTGGGCTAGGGTCAATCGAATTTTTTAGCTGGGGTCAAAGGCAACTTTTATTAACCACACTAGTTTAAAAACTGAATGTTACACATGAGTTTCGTCCCTGGATTGGTTTACAACATTTGTCATGATTTAAAAAACTTAGAAGTTGCCACCTATTAACACTAGGCAGTTGCCGTGTAGCACTACAAAAAGACATGACAAAACAACATGTTCGGGTAAAGAGATAGTTGGCATCTGCTTACAAGCACACTAGGGCAGTTATCGTATACCCTGCAAAACACATGACAACTGACATGTTCGGGTAAAAAAAGAGAGAATTGTCATCTGCTTACAAGCACACTAGGGGCAGTTGTCATGTACGCTGTAAAACACATGGCAACTGGCAGCTTGGATGTGGGAGAGGAGACGAGCGTGTGGGCGAGATGACAGATGTTCACACATCAGCCCTTGTGCGTGAGTGAAAACTAGCATGTGGGAACTGCTAAACGGACACACACCGGCCACTCCATGTGGTGAAACAGACGTGTGGGCGATCGGGTGAATGCCCACACATCTGCCTAGTCCTACGTGGCACCATAAACATGCCCTTTAGAAACGGACGCGCGCGGACGGTCGCGACGCACGCCCTTGTCCCCCCCCCCCCTCCCGTGGCCCATCTGTCAAGGACACTAGCAGTCCCTCCCTCCCAACGCTTCGACCCCCTCTCTCCCTCCCTGCCCCGGCGCCGGCGCCGCCGCTATTTTCCGACCGCCTCCTCACCGCACAGCCCCCGGCCGTCCATACCAAACCACGTGGCCGCCATCACGCCCGCGCTTTCGCCATTTTCGCCGTAGTTTTGGCCGTTGATCGGAGGAGGTTTGGTCGTCGTCGTATTTGCCGGTGGCAGAGGAGACACGACTACCGGCGACATACCACGGCGGCCGCGGCAGCTTCGGACGGCTCCAGAGCGGCCAGTAGCCGGCCGACAACCACCCCTGCTGTGTCGAGGTGATCATCGCGGCCTCTTCGCCACCACGACCGCAAGGTGTTCGAAATTTTGCCGACAAAGATATGGACAGTGGAGATGAGTTCTTCTTCCACCACTTCCTTTGTTCATCGGACGACTCATCGTCGGACGATGAAGATCTTGTGGTGGCTGCACTGGTCGTTCACGACCACATTCAACGGCAGCTTCCTCGGTACAGGGGGTCAGTCCCTGGTCGTGCTCCCAACCTGAACCGCAACAGGGACAGAGGCCATGCCCTGCTCTATGCCGATTACTTTTCCAACAAACCGCTCTTCAAGCAGGATAAATTCCGACGCTGTTTTCCAATGGGAAGGCATGTGTTCAATCGTATCCGAGAGGGAGTGGTTGCTCATGATCCATACTTCGAGTGCAAGACGGATGTCCTTGGCAAGCTTGGGTTCTCCTCTTACCAGAAATGCACCGCGGCCGTCCGCATGCTTGCCTATGGAATTCCAGGCGATCTGGTGGATGAGTACGTGCGTATGAGCGAGACAACATGTTTGATGTCAATGTATAAGTTCTGTCAGGCTGTGATCGAGGTGTTTGGCCCAGAGTACTTGAGGCAGCCAACTGCCGCTGATACACAGAGATTGTTGGCGACCAACGCAGCTAGAGACTTTTCAGGCATGCTTGGCAGCATAGATTGTATGCACTGGGAGTGGAAGAACTGTCCATTTGCTTGGCAGGGCCAGTATAAGGGGCATGTAGGCGAGTGCACTGTCATATTAGAAGCGGTGGCATCGCAGGATCTCTGGATATGGCATTCTTTCTTCAGCATGGCAGGTTCTCACAATGATATCAACGTGCTGCAACGTTCTCCAGTCTTTGCGAGGCTTGCAGAAGCCCGCTCCCCACCTGTCAACTTTGAGATCAACGGCCACCAGTACAATAAAGGATACTATCTAGCTGATGGTATATATCCTCAGTGGTCAACTTTTGTGAAGACAATCTCGAAGCCCCAAGTGAGAAGGGAAAGAGATTTGCCCAAATGCAAGAGAGTGCTAGAAAAGATGTGGAACGTGCTTTTGGTGTGGTTCAATCCCGATGGGGCATCGTTTGATACCCTGCACTGTCATGGGATGAAAGGAAGCTTTGGGAGGTAATGACTGCTTGTGTGATCATGCACAGCATGATTGTCGAGGACGAGCGTGATGACAGTATCTTCGACCAAGGATTTGATTTTCAAGGTGACAATGTTGAGCCCCTGCACCAAGAACCGGCCACGTTTGATGAGTTCTGCCAGTTCCATCGTGAGCTGCGTGATTGGCACACTCATAAGGCTCTTCAAAATGACTCGGTTGAACACGTGTGGGAGCATATTGGCAACCGATAGATATATTGGTTCGTTTTATGTTCATTCAAGGCAATTTCGATTTGGTTGTAAAACTATCTTTATTAGAGAGACAATTTTTATTGGGTTGTAAAACTATTTTAATTTTCAAACAATTAATATTTGGACGTGCACACTTGTTTTCATATAAAAATATGGGCTGGCGGCCGAGATGGGGCAAACGGATGCGGCCGCGCGTTGAACGCAGGACCACCGCATCCCAAAACAGGTCCGGACACGAACAAAATCCGGATAAAATAGATGTTCGTTTGAGGTCACGCGATGGAGTTGGCCTTATACACAAACGGCCATTGGCAGCCGCGAGGCGAGGGCGCGCTGTGCAGCCACCAGTCCCCACATGATCTTCCGTCGCCTCCGCTGGACTACATGATGAGCGGCGGGGCCCGGCCGCCGATGCTCGCGGGATATCCGGGCTCACTATCCGTACGTCGCAGTTGACCGGCCTGTGGGCTGCCGGCTACATGCGCCGTCACATGCCTCCAGTGTATTTCCCCAAGAAAGATGCCCGATCACATGATACTGAATCTATAGTTGCAGGGTGGAGCATCGCACGTATAATTAGTTTATGTGCTGCCCACGTGCGACCGGAACGTGCATGCATGGCCCTGCATGGAAACATGGTATGGGTTGTCCTAACAACCTCGTTCTAACCACATTGCATGCATTGCTAGGAGCACTTACCGTCGGGACAGCAAATCCGACCTCTTAAACGAGCGTGGACGCGTTCACAAACAGTGACCGGCCGAGGCTCAAATTTGCTCCTCCGCATCCGAGTTTTTCACATTTCATCCCCTAGTTTCGTAAAAGAAATACTACGGGCTCGTTCTGAAACTATCCAGCTCCAAACTTCTCAAACTCTGAGAGTGGCTCCAGCCCGAACGCTTTTGCTCCAGGAAGCTAAATCCACAAAGCGATCCTGGGCCGTAGTGTAATTTGGTGAAGTGAGGGAATCCCAGCTCCACGTTTTCTCAAATCTGGAGTTGCTCTTATTTACCAGCAGTATGCCATCGCAAAAGAAGACGGTTTGCACCTGGTCTTCCTCGCTCAAACAGGTATGGTCCACCAGCACCTCGCAGATATCTCCCCCTCTTTCTCATGTTCCCACCGGCACGCCCGCGTCCCCCTTCGCCGGCCTGAACCTCCCTTCCGTTTACAGGTTCGGCCTTCCTAGGAAGATTCCCGCTAGTTCCCGTCCTCATCGCCGCTAGTCCCATTGTAAGCGAGGGGCGGCGACCCCACTGGCGCCCGAGCAACCCTACCAAGCCATGGGCCGAAACGGCCTCCTTCGGCCAGTTCAAGAAGGGGCGCCCAACATACCAAGCGAAGGAAGAAGTCAGGACAACGCCGAACGCTTTTCTGTTCGCCAGCTAAAGCGTGAAGCTGGATGGAGAAGCTGGATTTTCATATTTTGAGAAGCTTGGAGAGGTTCAGAACAGTCCCTACGTACTACCCTAACTAAGCTTCATCGTCGGAGATGTCGACGGCGTCGGTGCCGGGCGGCAGCTAGATGGTCGCGTGGGAGGGCTCCGACTCCTTGTCCTCATCCGTAGACGCGAGCATTTCGTCGAAGACCATGGTGTGCTCCGCCTCCGCCTCCTGCAGACGGCGACGGTTGGCCTCCGCCTCCACTTCTGACCGGAGGGAATCGAGGATCGTCTACTGCTCCGCATGCAGATCCGCGTCCCCGGCGTCCCCCACATCCCCCTCCTCCTCCTCCTCCTCCCCCAAGTCCTCCTCCGGATTCACCGCGTCCGGAAGCAGCCCCACGGTGATTCGGGCATCGCGCCTTGCCCGAATCTGCTCAAGGAGCTGCAGCCGGCGCTCCGGCGTTACATATGGGTAGCTCCTTACTCAACGGCGTAGAGGCATGGCTACTAGTGGTGGCGGACGACGAGTGAAAAATGGCGGCGATGGCGGACGGGAGGGGGGAAATGTGGACGGTTAGGGTGTCGGTGCCGGCGGTCGGCTTAAATAGCCGGGCTAGGCACTGCGCGGCCCGCTGAAGCGGTGCCACACAGCGCCATCGGTCCAACAGAGAAGACGACGTTCGGACCGCGGGGTTTCATAGTGTTTTCCCCCTGTGGGACCCCATCATCAGTCTGCCGTGGCGGACGCGCCCGGGCTCCCCCATATCCACCCCATATTTGGATACGATGAGTGCCGGTCAACTCGGGTGTTTGAGACTCGTTTGAGGAGCTCCCCTGGGTCGCATTTTCGTGACCGATCACTGACCGGGCCGTCCGCCCGGGCTTTTGTGGCCGGTTTGGGGAGCTCGGTTGTAGCTGCTCCAACACCCTTGTTGTATCTGCATTGCAGGCACCGATTATGCACGACATTCGTGATTATTCTATAGATTATCTATTATGCATCTCTGAATATTTGATCTTGAGTTTCTGGATGAAAACCATAAATCAGACTCTTGTAGTGACTATTAAAGGAATTGCTAGGAGTTTGTTTGGACGTGATGTTTGGATGAAAACCCACTAACTGACCTT
Source organism: Triticum aestivum (assembly GCF_018294505.1). Classification (NCBI taxonomy): domain Eukaryota; kingdom Viridiplantae; phylum Streptophyta; class Magnoliopsida; order Poales; family Poaceae; genus Triticum; species Triticum aestivum. The sequence goes on from NC_057804.1 coordinate 106,007,577, forward strand.
CGATGGTTGGATTCAGCGATGACGGCACTTATATGTTGTTTCCGAGGCGTTGCCGTTGGAGAACGTTCCTCGTAGTCCTTGTGTTGTTAAAAGATAATTAGTGCCATTGATCGTTGTCTTGTCGCTTTGAGGTCTTTTCTTTTCCTCCATCTAAGCATAGTTATGGTCCGGTATGGTAGACATGTGATTATTTTTGTGTGTGTGTTACTGTTGATTGTGTACATCCTAATGGTGTGGAGGTTGTGTGTATGCACATTATGTTTGTATCCTTGAGGCAACAATATTACTCAATAAAAAGCAATCTTTACCGTAAAAGAAATCTTTATTGTAACATAACATGTTTAGCTAGCTTCTTGTACCACATTATCTTTTTGCAACTATTGTTATGTGCGAGTGCCCTGCCATAGATACAACGATTGCTAAAAAATGGATGTTCCACCGTAGGTAGAGTAAATTTACATTTGGATGCATGAGTTTTTCCTAAATACAGGAATAGTTCCAAGGTGCTTAATCAAGACAATATATAATTACAAACCGCACACTTTAGTCATCCCCTCCATAACAACCTATCCGCTGTCCAAAACTTGAACCTAGGAGGCGCCCACGGCAGAATACTGGTATACCGAGGATCATGGTGAAGTTCATACCAAGAAATTTGGTTTCGTAGATTGAGGAGCCGGGATACTCGCCTAGAGTAGTAAAATGAGTGCTATGACAGTTCTTGTCCAGCTCGTCTGGAGTAAAATGAGTGCTATAAAGGCTCTACCAAAGATTTGTATAATCTATCTAATTTGTGTAGATATTTTGTGCTTGGAAATGGTGGATCTTCAACATAAAAAAGATTGCCCATTAAACTAGGTTATGTTGTACCTAAAACTCTGCTTCGAAGCATGAAAATGGTCAGGATCATGCTTTCTGAAACATGTACGATTTTATTTGTAACTTTCAGAAATTTGCTATGAGTTCACTTGAAACTATTTTCGGAAACTTAAAACATAAAACCTGCTTTAAACTTAGTACTATATGCAGATAATTTCTGAAAGTGTTCCTACCTACGTGCACTTGGCTGAATTTCGTGTTTTGACCCTTTTTGCAAACAAAATCAAGATCTGACCCTCGTTCGAAAAAAAATCGGGATTTGACCCTTTTGCTACCGCCAGAGCCCCTGGTGGTAGGGTTAGACAGGCTACCGCCAGATACCCTGGCGGTAGGGTGTGACGGAGGGAGACGGGGGCCGTCACCGCGCGCTGACGTGGATAAGTACCTTACCGCCAGACAACCAGGCGGTAAGCTGTCTAACCTTACCGCCAGGGGCTCTGGCGGTAAGGTGTGGCAGGGTTTTGCCGTGCATGCCTTCTGTAACGAGATATGCAAGCGTCCTGGCGGTAGGTTCACCCTACCGCCAGGGCTCACGGCGGTAGGTTGTCTGACCCTACCGCCAGGGAGCCTGGCGGTAGGGTCCTGTGTTTCGTGTAAAATTTTGTAGACATAAGAAGTTTGATCACATCCAAATAGTGTGATCACAATTTCATAGAAATATGCAAGGGCCCTGAACATAAGAACCAATAGGCACAATTTCATAGACATAAGCATAATTAGTTTTGCCATTACAGATTAAGAAACAAGTACCAAATAACATAGTTTGATCATAATTTCATAGACATAAACATAACATAGTTTGATCACAATTTCATAGACATAAACATTACATAGTTTGATCACATCCAAATAGTTTCACGAAGCCAAAATAGGTAGCAATCAAACATGACGATCATCAGCAGCCACACGCATATATAGTTTAGATGATATCGATGACGATCATCATCTTCAAGCCTTGACGGTTGGTCTTCCTGATAGTAATAAGGATGGCCTGTCCAACATGAAGATTCTTGTCAACGAGGAAGCTCTTCCACCCATCTGTGCTTAAATGTGTGCGACCGTCCGTTTCCACGCTGTACGCACAAGTAGTGACGGGGTCCCTTGCGGTAAGGCGTATTCCAGCATAGCCTTCTTCATCAGCCTCGATGCCACAACTCTCAGATAGGCTCTTTGGCAATTTCTGAATAAGAAAAATATATCAATTGATAAGTATGGATTATTTAAACTATTAACAATTCCTTGGATTCTACACTAATAACATACCATGACATGTCGATCGATCATGGTACTTGTCAGACGGGTCACGAATGGCGCCCCGATCAACTCAGCACGTGGCAGAAAGTTGTCCCATAGGTTGCACACCTCCCGTTCGCTCAGCCTCACTCTTTGAGCACAGATGGCTTCCTCAAGTGGGTCTTCATAGTCATCATCCTCATCAAGTGGTGGTGGTGGCGCCATGTTCCTTATATAAGCATTGATTGGATAAAGTTAATTAAACATCAATATTTGTTCTAATGCAAGCAAAACAAATATCTACAATATTCACACAATAAATCATCACATATGGCTATAAGAAAGACTAAACCTAGGGTTCATCATATCAACTAGAGAGGGTTCCTCGTATGGCTATATGAAAGACTAAACCTAGGGTTCATACATTTGCAACTATATGAAATAGAAATACACACATTTTCACACTATGCATTAACAACCTACCAATTTTGCAAAACATACATCTTCACAAATTTGCAATACATTAACCATCTACGAATTTTGTTATGCCTTTATCCTCACAATCTTGCATTCAACATACAGAAAGATTTCTTATAAAATTCATATATACATGACAAAATAAAATGGACCAACATATATGCATTCACCAACATATCCTCACATATCTTGCAATTGTTTCACCCACACATCCTCACATAGGCCTACTACTAAATCATATACTCCTAAACAACTAAAACATCATAAAAAAATCAACACCAAAACCTAGGTTGCACCTAGTGCCAAAAATAACTTCAGAAATAAAAAACCATCGCGAAAACTGATTGGAGGGAATGGAGGAGCTTACCGGCCTCTTCGATTTGCCCCAAAGATCCGCGAAAATGGTGGAGGGAAGAGGAAGATCGAGGGAGGGGATCGGGATGAGGAGAGAGGCGGCGCTCGACTCTGTTCGAGTCGAGGGGAGGAGGAAGAACGGGCTGGTGGGTGGGGTAGGGCCCGCCCGCAGCATCACTTGCCTCTTCGGTACCTACCGCCACCACCTCGGGCGGTAGGCCACCGAACCCTACCGCCTCAGACTGTGGCGGTAGGCCCTTTCCCCTGTCAGTACACGCCGACGGCCGTCAGTCGCCGTTAGAGGGCCTACCGCCACTGATGATGGCGGTAGGACGTGCAAACCTACCGCCGGCCCTCCTGGCGGTAGTCAAAAGGGTCAGATCCCGAAATAGTTTCAGACAGGGGTCAGATCTCGAATTTCTTTGTAAAAAGGGTCAAAACACGAAATTTTGCCCGTGCACTTCAGCAGGGCATACAGCCATGACTCGAGATGCCCCTCAGCAAGAGCCAAAAGAGAAGGCATCACACTTTGAGTACATGATGATGCCCCTTTATAGTTCAAAAGTTGCCTGAATGCATGACGTCTCTCCATGTAGTCGCATGACTAGATTCAGAACCAATAGACACAATTCACAAAGGACAGAGCAGCAGCCTCTCTCTAATTCAGGTGTGAGTGCTTTTAACTTTCAGTGAGATTTTGATTTCATTGAATTTCAATAGATACTGAAAGAATTACGTTTTAGCCAAAAACATTTCATGTAGAACTCAAATATTTTTCAAAATATTTTCCAAAAAGTTCAAATATTTAATTGAATTCAAAAGAATATTTTGGTGATTTGGCTGAAGTGCAAACCGAAATCACTGAATTTCGATGATTTCGGTTGGTGCTAAAAATTTTCTGAAACTGAAATTGAAAAACTTGTGTGACCGTGCAAGCAAAGATCAGCCGGCGCAGGACAAAAGCAAAATGAGGCCATAGATAACTACAATTGACATCCCTGTTTAATTATTACGACAATTGCATTACAAAATTGGCGTTCCAGGTCACCCGAGAGACCACCACTGAAAGCGACTCTATCACATCATCTTCGCAATTACAATTACATGACACAACAAAAGTCGAATTATTACGACAATTGCATTACAAAATTGGCGTTCCAGGTCACCCGAGAGACCACCACTGAAAGCGACTCTATCACATCATCTTCGCAATTACAATTACATGACACAACAAAACCTAAAAGCGTCAGCCAACTGCCACGACACTGAACCAAAGTCCTTCGAGAAGAAAATAATAACCCGAACCAACTCTACACTAGCTACACAACACGATCCACAGCTCCTGAACCCAAAACTTCAGCTTCTTTTTCTTGTTCGACCTCTACTTCTAATTTGGAATGTACTACCACAACAAAAGTCGAAATATTACCTGACGGCTACCTGACCATGCATGCTTGCCATGTCCAAGCGGCGGCCAAAGTGCAGGGGCAGCAGGGCACATGGTACAACGATCCTAGCTTGTACCACCAAGTCGCCCAAATGCCACCCAAAACCTGACGAGGCTAACACCTGGTATGTACGTACGTTTGGGAAAACTCTGCATCCGACCCCCGATCGATCGATCGATCTAGGGGTATCAGATTTGTGCGGGTTAATCCTCACTAAGTTTTCTCTAATCTGCATTGGTTTGGGAAGCTTGCAAACCGAATTACACGAGACCTGATGAACATGTTAGTGGGGGGCTGCTGAGGAGGAGGAGTCTGACGGATGCTGCCTTCATTCAGAACGGTTTCTGCAGGTACGTGAGCATGTCGCCGAACGCGGCGGCGTCGCGGGCGAAGGCGCCCGGCGAGGGCGGGTCGAAAATCAGCGAGCCGTCGATGACGAACCCGTCGTCGTCTATGACGCCGCCCCAGTCGTCGCCCGGCCACCCCCCGGCGAGGCCGGCGGCGTGCTGGCTCTCCGCGTAGTCCATGTCGCTCGGGAAGTCGGGCGACGGCGAGGACAGCGCGCGCTCCGAGGAGCTGGAGTCCGTGTGCAGGCGCGGCATGGAGTGGTTCGAGTTCGAGTCCCGGTCCGCCGACCCGGACCGGTCGAAGCAGAGCATCTCCGTGGCCGGCGGCGACGGCTGCTGGTAGAACCCGTAGTCGGACAGCTCGACCTTCATCGCTGGCCCAGCGTGGTACTGGCCTTGCCGCGGGATCTTGGCAGCCGGCGGCGGCGCCGGCTTAACGTCGGCGACGTCGGAGTCCGGCGTGTCGTACCGCTCGATGACGCCCTTCTTGTTGTAGATTCGGCAGAGCACCCAGTCATCCAGCTGCAAAGATCAGGAGGAGAAAAGTCTCAGCGACGGCGATAGATCGATCGAGCAAGATTTTTTATTTGAAAAGTAACTAAAGCTAGTGTACGTGTACGTGGACGGGAGATGGGGAGGGCGGGCGATGAGGCGGGCGCCGTTGTCTCCATCCCGTGGTGCGTGAGCCATGACGCCATGCGACCGCCGCAATTGCTTTCCGCACGTCGCTGCCAAACTACAGGCTGTGACGAAAGGGACAACTTGAGCGTGCTGCAACTTTGACCCTTTTCCCTTGTTCTTTTTCGCATGGCCACGACGCACCTAACCTGCCAATTGACTTTTCTAAAGCTAAAATACAGCTTGCTATTTCAAGAAAGATCTCTCGCTTGATTTCTATACTAAATGCACGGTAAATCTCTCGCTAATGCTAAAATAGGAAGGGATTAAACGAGACAGCCAAGCATCAGCGCAGACTGACAGAGAGGGGACGGGGGCGGTGGGCAGGCAGGCAAGGTGGTTACCCTGAGAGCGTTGTTGGACTTCTTGCGGGCGGCGGCGGAGCGGTCGACGTCGGCGAGGCGGTACTCGTGCATGATCCAGTTGGTCTTGACGCCCTTGGGGGGCTTGCCGGCGTAGAAGACGAGAGCCTTCTTGATGGCCACGGGGCGCGGCGACCCCACGGGCTTGTCGGCGCCCGTGGCCTTCCAGTACCCGGTCCCGGCGGCGCGGTTCGGCCGCGACCCGTTGGGGTACTTGCGGTCCCGCGGCGAGAAGAAGTACCACTCCTTGGAGTCCGGCCCGCCTCCCGCCGCCTTCTCCGGCAGCCTCCACGGCTCGAACTTGTACAGGTCGACCTCGGCGATCACCGGCGCGGCGATGGGCAGGCCGCCGCACTTGCGGCACAGGTAGTACATCACCAGCTCCTCGTCCGTGGGGTGGAACCTGAACCCCGGGGGCAGCTGGAGAGCGCCGTCGAAGCCGTAGTCCATTCGCGTCCGGTGAACGGGGGGTTGAGCTCGGAGGGAGCGCTCGGGAGATTGGTTATCAGTGAGGCGGCGGCTGGTTCGGCTGATCGGCGGCGGCGGCGGCTCGAGCTTGGGGGGGGGGGGGGAGATTTGGAATGGAACATAAGCTCGCCGTACCTGCCCGTATATATAGGCGGAGGTGCCGACGCGTGTCGACGGGCGGACGGGGAGGGCAAGATGTGACGCACGTGCAAGTTGGGAGAGGAGGGGGCTGGTTGACTGTAGGATTATAGGTCACGTGTCGATCATCGGACGGGCGACGAGACGTGTGAGCCGTCGGATGAAGGCGTGGGGCCAGAGGGGGAGCTCAATTGTCATGGATGACGTCAGCAGTTATGTCGCCGTCTGGGATGGCGAGGGAGCATCCGAGCCCGTGAGATATGACGAGGGCGGTCCGTAGTACTCCTGCCTGTGTGGTGGGGCCCAGGGTTAGGAAGGGAGGCATGTTGCGCGGGGCCCACGAGGTGCTTGCGCCCCTTGGGATAATTGTACGGGTCGTCGAGATTCCCATCGTCCACTTGGTCGATCTCTCAGCTCGTAGGGTAAAAAAAAAAAAAGTGTTTCGTTGCGGATTCCGCGGATTTCAAGTTTAAAACTTGCATCGATCGCCACCGTCGATGATATCTAGGCGCCTTGTGGTCAGCTTTTAGGGTAGGTTAAAATCGTCTTCTGATTGAAATCTGTATTGTCACGTACTCCTAGGCGACTAAGTGCCCGGTAGGTGTAGGTCCCTAGGGTAACTTTTTGGGCAAGTTTAATCTTTCTGCTTTTTTGTGCAATGGTAAATCTAATCTTTCGAAACAGATTTAAACCTCAGCGAGAAGATCGAAAGATATAAAGTAAATTAAAGACACACCCTAAAAAATAAAAAAAAATCTGACGATAATCGAAAGTACTCCACAAAGCACGTCAAGCATAATAAAAAAAATGTATTTTCACCCCTAACCTTAGGCAGCTAGGATAAACTCTCTCCTCCAAGCGTCACCGACGAGCCCGTGGATTCGCCTCTACCCTGCCAGCCGCTCTGGTTGCCGATGGCGGAGAGTAGAACTCCGGTGCCTCTGCTCCAGTGAGTAGTTAAATCAGTGTTTTTTTAGTCCCCGCACACGTGGCGTTTCAGGCGAATGGTGGCGCTTCTTCTTTCTTCCGGGCTCCTCCTTGAGTTCATCTGTGTAGATGCAGTCGACGAAAATACGGCATAGATTCCTGCCGTCTTCTTGGGGCGGCGAGTTTAAGGTTTCTCGTCCTGTCGCGAGATTTGGTGTCATGTGATTCGGATCTATTTAAGGGCTCAATGGCGACAAATGCGGCTCCAGGGCACTGCGCAGTAAGACTTCCGAACTGCCATCGACAAGGTCAAGCCAGCTCTAGTGAAGAGAGGCTAAAACGGCACGGCACGGGTCGTTCTGGTCGCAGTAGTGGCCGTTCAGTGGTTTCGGAATCTCAATGTTATTTTCAATACGTCTGAGATCTTTGTATTTCTGGTGAACTTTTATAACAGATCCAGACATTTTCACTAAAAAAAGAAAAATATAATAAAAATCATATCAAGATCCATAGATCATCGAACGACCAATATCGTCGCTAAAATGAGCCATTAACGCACCACTATTACCGCTCCATTTTACTGATGTTGGTTTGACCTTCTCGATGATAGCTGGAAAGTCTTCAAATATGTGTCTCTAGGATCAACACTCTAGAGTAGTCGTCATCGTCGTTGAACCCTTGACTTATCTAAAGCGCCTAACGTCAAATAGACAAAAACTTAGTGGACATAATAATGTATTGGTGCCCGGGCTATCTGAGCCCGGGCATGAACAGTAAGGCTGCAAAAAAAAACTCTAGTTTTTTATGCAAGATGCTCAAATGCGTGATATTCGTGCAAAATTTCATGAAGTTTGAACATTTGAGGAGCTCGTGGCAAAAAAAAAGTTCATGTGTTGTGAGAAACATTTGAAAACAACACTGCTCACGCACGATACTGTCTTTTTTGCCGCGTGCTCCTTGAATTTCCAAAATTCACGAAATTTTGCACAAACATCACACGCATACGCATCTAGCTTGTAAAAATATTGATTTTGGCACCAAACTGGATTCTCGCATAGTCTATTTCCGCCGCCTCCAACGTAGCCAGCCGCCTCCTCTCCAAAACTAGGGTTCTTTACCTCCCACCGGCGCCGGTGCCGGTTCGTCCCGTCTCCAGTGGCCTTAGGGCCATGGAGGCGGAGTGGATCTCGGCCCTTGCTGGTGGGAGGGCTCCGCTTTCATATCTTTTTTCGAGCTTTGTTAGGGTTTGCGTCCTGCTCAGGAAGGCGAAACGGCGACGGCTCCCTGAAGATGGAATAAAGCTCTCCCCGTCTAGTCGCCGTTCCGGTGATGTGTGTAGCATCATCGGTGGGCGTGTGCAGGTGTGTCTCCGGCGGATTTGTCTTTGGTGGATTTGCTCGGATCTGTTCGTCGTTCGTCTTCGTTCGTGTGTCTTCAGGTTGGATCCTTTTGATCTACACTCTTCATCTGCGGCGGTTGTTGTTCTGGTGCGTTGGTTCCATGGGGCCTTAGCACGACGAGTTCCCGACTGTTTGCTACAACAATGTTTGCCCGGCTCTGGCGAGGGAGGGGCGATGACAGCGGCGCGCCTTCGGCTCGCTTCAACGCTTGTAGTCGTCGCTAGGTGGTCTACGGTTCTGGCTGTAATTTTTATTATTTTTAGCGTCCGTTGTACTATCATGATTGAAGATGAATAGATTGAAAGTTTTTTTGAAAAAAAAAGAAGTGGATTCTCGCATAATAATCCGCTACAATATCAAAATAGCCAAAGCAATAGACCCAGAAAATAGAGGACGTGGGCTCTGTGCCATGTTCCGTTTGTCGTCAGCTTGTGGTCAGCTTTTAGCTTATTTCAAGAATTCGTTTCAACCAATGATTGTTGAGGTGCATATTTAATTATTTGGTACAAAAATGACACTGTTCGAAAGTGTTTTTTACTTAAATCTAACAATACCTGTTCTGCATCTCTAATTCACATCTCAATACAAAAACTTTTGGCCTAGGCTCTGTGCCATGTTCTATTTGTCGTCAGCTTGTGGTCAGCTTTTAGGGTATTTCAAGAATTTATTTCAACCAATGATTATTGAGGTTTAACTATTTGGTACAAAAACTATAGTGTTGGAAAGTGTTTTTCTACTTGAATCTAACAATATCTGTTCTGCATCTGTAATTCACATCCTAATACCCCCGTGAGAAAAAAAGAATTCACATCCCAATACAGAAACTCTTGGCCTAGGGGATGGTAGGCTCCGTGCCATATTGTACTTGTCGTTTGATCAGCTGAATTTACCATAATCCGTTCCTCCCTCGTAGTGTAAACTGCATTACCCAGAGGGATACTTTAAATTTCATGCCGGCCGGTTTTTTCATGCGAGTCAGGCAGTCAAATAACTCAAACTTAGCCCACCAGAGCCTGGTTGGACTTCATGTAGCCTACCAAAAAGGTCCCAGTGTCTCGTACTGCACGAGTTTGACATGTTTATTTTCTTTTCAAATATGTATTCCCTCCGTCCGAAAATACTTATCATCAAAATGAATAAAAAGCGATGTATCAAGAACTAAAATACATCTAGATACATTTCCTTCTATGCATTTTGATGACAAGTATTTCCGGACGAAGAGAATACTAATGGAAGCGCTATGAACCAAAGCGGTCTTGAGACCTCTCACAATGCATTGGTGCTAAAGTGGGAAGCTAAGTGCATTAAAATGCTTAGCAACTAATATCCCCAATGCATCGGTGCTTAGGTTTTGTAGCTAAGCCTCATTTATTTAATTGTTTACTAATAAAACTCCTTCATGTATTGGTTGGTAGTCTTTTTGCCTAGGTCCACGTGTTTAGCATTGATTTTTATTGGGGTCATCATAATACTCTTTCTTCTCTTTAATTGCTTTGTCACATCATTATTTTATCTATGGGGCGTCCTTAACACTTATACACCATGAAGCACTAGAAAGGGCCTGAGCGGTGCGTGCATGCATGGTCCATCCCTGAGTCCTCGGTAAGCGCAAGGCAGCGGCACAGAGCAACGGCGTGTGCGACCGTGCGAGGTCGCATGTACGCAGGGCCATGCATGTTCGCGTGTGCGACACGTAAACTGTTGCGACGCGATGGTGCGGCTAGATTGACCCATGTGACCATGTACTTCGTCCTAGAGATATCCATGTGACGCTCACGCATGTGGCCAGCGCTGCACCAGCACCCAACTGTACGGTCAGCGACGGCGACGGCGACCAGGGGATAGCATCCTCGCGACGAGTCGCGAATCTCCATCCCGCCAGCAAGCGCTGTATGTCCCCGGGGCGAGACCGCCGAGACGAGCTGCACGCGCGCGGCCGGCGACGTGGACTCGCCCGCCGCTTTTGGCTCAGCGCAGACGGGCCTCGTGGAGTCGGGGTGGCCGAAAGGCAGCTTGCACATGACGTGGCTCACGCTACGTCACCGTGCGACATGCACTTATACCCGGACCGGAGGCCAGCTGTCTCCCGTCGAGCTAGCCCGGGCAGTCGGCAATTCCGCACGCGGCGCTGGACTTTTTGCACTGCGGCGAGTCGCCGGCGCGAGGTGCGAGTCAGCGACGCATCGTTGCGTAGCGTTGTCCCACGCGTCCGGTGGCAAAGCGCCCGCGCGCGTGCATATCCGCTGTCTCTCTCTGTGCAGCCTCTGCACCGCCTACTTGTTTAAACGGCCATCGCGTATCACTTTGTGCGACGCCGTTCGCTTTACACGAGTATAAATTATTACTGGGACGCTAACCATACGCGGCGATCCTGCGTCCCTGACCCGATCGACACAGGCCTCGCGACGGTTGCCCTGCTGACTGAAACATGTACGTGGGGCCTCGGGTGATTTGGGCCTACTTGGCATAAACAGCATGCTCCTCGATAAGGTGTGAGTGATCAGGTGAGATGGAAAACAAAGGCACTTGGCTGTTGGTTTGACGCGGCGGGCATGAGCCGCCATGATGCCTTTGTAGTTTCACGTCCACGTCGATCTTAATTTTGTATGCGCGCCCTGTCGGGCGAGATGGACCTTTGTGGCGTTCTTTAACTTTAACAATGTGCAGTGTATCTGCCTCTTGGCAATGGACAACAGATTCCTAGTAGTTCCTGCGGGGCTACCAAGAGACGTGGCGATTAAAGTCTTCTGGTTTCTCACCACTTATCAAATCAGTATGGGCGTGTTTGCCAGCCGTAGCAGCTGGGTCTGGCTAGCTCAAACCTGACTCACACGAGGTTGGTTGAGCAAATGCAATCTTTATTGCAACATCTGCATATTGTTTGGTTGTCCGTATCTAGTTTTCACGCATTAGAGGATAGCTTAGCGCACGGTGTTTGGTTGCTCGCATTGTCTGAACTCACACATAAGCACGTTGTTTGGTTGCACGCATGGTGCTAGGTGTGCTAACCTTCTACCCTATATGATGAGGTTACCTTACACATGCTCACATCTAGCACACCAACGCCACACCACTGCAATGACGACGAACTGCACAATGATGATGAAGTTCTTCACCACAAGGCGCGGTGCCGCCTTGGCAACTGTAACGCTGCCAACTTCAACCACGCCAGCTGTGTGCTTTTGCACGTACTTGGCGTAAGCTTCTTCTGCCACCAACCTAGTCTTAAACCTTTTATGGCCATTGTTGTTGTAAGATGTCACTTGTTCACTGCAAGCTTTTCATGAACTGTAAACCCCTGGTGCCTTTCCGACGAACACCGCATACCATTTGTCCAGCAGTGCACAAGAGCAACATTTGAAGCAGCAAGCAAAAAAACAATCAAGAAACAAGCAATGGAGTAGAAGTAGTAAGCAGCATGATCATATGGCATAGCAAGTTCTAACCTAGCACTATATAGTGTCATCCTACTACCACATCCAAAAGAGGGTGTCATCCTACCACCGCAAGTTTACGATCATCATGAGGGGTTAGTATACACCACATCAACAAAATATACATACTATCAAACAGTTTTCAAGCCCTACTCGAGGACGAGCGGAAATTAAGCTTGGGGATGCTTGATATGTCTCCAACGTATCTATAATTTTTTATTGTTCCATGCTATTATATTATCTATTTTGGATGTTTTATATGCATTAACATGATACTTTATATTATTTTTGGGACTAACCTATTAACCTAGAGCTCGGTGTCTGTTTTTGTTTTTTCCTTATTTTTGAGTTTTACAGAAAAGGAATATCAAATATAGTCCAAACGGAATAAAACGTTCGCGATGATTTTTCTTAGACCAAAAGTCATCCATAAAACTCTTCGAATTATCGGTTTGGATTGGCCAACTAGATTGGTTTTTTCTTGCAATGGGAGAGGTGCTTAGTTTTGGGTTCAATCTTGCGTGATTTCACCCAGCGACAAAGTAGGGGTAGTGAGACACGTATTGCATTGTTGCCATCAAGGATAACGAGATGGGATTTTCATCATATTCCTTGAGTTTATCCCTCTACATCATGTCATTTTACTTAATGCGTTACTCTGTTCTTTATGAACTTAATACTCTAGATAGAGGCATGAGTCGGTCTACTTGACACGGACGCGATGCCTATATGCATAATCATTCCCTTGAAATATCGTCATAACTTTGTGTTTTTCTATCAATTGCTCGACAGTAATTTGTTCACCCACCATAGTATTTTCCTTCAAGAGAAAAGTCTCTACTGCAACATATGGCCCCTGGGTCTATTTTCCATCATATATTTTCAGATCTATAAACCAAAAAACCCAAAAATACCTTGTTTCAATGTATTTACTTTACTTTTATTTTATGTTTAACTAATATTTTTTATCTATCTCCATCACATCTCAGCATTGCAATTGACCGTGAAGGGATTGACAACCCCTTTATTGTGTTGGGTGCAAGTGTTTGATTGTTTGTGCAGGTGCATTGATTGGAAACTTGCTTGTGCCTCAAACTGTATTGATACACTTGTTCTCTAGCTGAGGGAAATACTTATCTCTACTTTGCCGCATCACCCTTTCCTCTTCAAGGAAAAAACCAACAAAAGCTCAAGAAGTAGCAGGAAGAATTTCTCACGCCGTTGCCGGGGAGGTCTACACCAAGCCTACAAAGTACCCACCATAAACTCTCATCTCTTGCATTACATTATTTGCCATTTGCCTCTCATTTTCCTCTCCCTCACTTCTAAAACGATTTTCAGAAAAATACAAAAATTGCCTTTTATTCGCCCTTCTTTCATTTGTCTTTTCGTTTGCTCATGTGCTAGATCACTTGATTTGCTTTTGTCGGCGTTCTGGGAACGGGGGTCCCCAGACTTGCCTGCCTGCAACTTGCGGCGTGGCTCAAGGGGCGGTCCAGCATGACCCATCTTCATCAGCACGAGCTTAAGACCCTCGCGAGGGGCCAAGCCTCGCGGGGTGGATGACAGGGAGCTTCCTCAGGCACGGCCTCGTCTGACTGGCTCGCGAGGAGGCGGAGAGATCAAGGCGGGGTACCTCACGAGGTGCCCATGATGCAAGCCATGACGACCAAGGGCGCCAGGCGGGCGCCAGCCCGCGTAGTGTCCTCCTTTCCTCTTTGGTGCAAAGGGAGCAAGCGCACGCGAGACCGTCAAGCAAAGGCATCCGTTTCGGTGCAACAAGACCAAGACCATCGCAACGGCAGGAAGGAAGTCATTGTGGAGCCCAAGCCGGCGTCACCACCAGAGCCTTTGGCAGGCGAGGACCAACTTTAGTCAGGATAAGTGTACTGGATGTTCCCCTTCAAAATGGCCAATTGTTGGCGCCCTTCCCGCTTAATATTTGGGAAGAGGCCCGAGGCCTTTGCCTATAAATAAGACTAGCCACCCACAAGGTAGAGGCATCTGAAAACCAGTAGGAAGAGCGACTGAACTCCCCCTAGCAGTTCATCGCACCTGCCAAGAACAGACCCTCGCGAGGCTGTTCTTCCTTGTATTGTTCATCATCAGCCCAAGAGGCAATCCACCACACCACAAACTAGAGTAGGGTATTACACCACAATGGTGGCCCGAACTAGTATAAACCCTGTGTCTCTTGTGTTGTTTCTTTCATAGCTTAGATCCTAGCGAGGCGGCGAGGTGTAGGTAGGTAGAGGGCGAGATCTCCATGCGCACCCCAATGTTCGAACCTAGAGGGTCTGCCGGAACCCGAAATCCGACATTTGGCGCGCTAGGTAGGGGTGCGCCGGAGCTTTCCCTTCCACCGACCCGCTCTCCGCCGACACCGCGACTCGCCCTGCGATGAGCAGCACGCCGCTCGCTCCGGTCGCCAGTGCTAGTACGGGGGCCAGGGGGCTCCGAGCCTTGGCCTCGGCCTTGCGACAGGTGCGGTGGCCAGACAAGTTCAAGCCGGCGGCGCCGCCACGCTACAACGGCAGAACTGATCCGCTGGCCTTCCTGCTGGCGTACGAGGAGACCATCCTCGAAGCAGGAGGCGACGACAGGGCCATGGCTAACTGGCTTCCCATGGCCCTCACCGACGCCCCGCGCATGTGGCTGCTCCACCTGCCGGCGGCTTCTGTGGCCTCTTGGGAAGAGCTGTGCAACCTCTTCCTCGCCCAGCGCGCTGCGCCGGCGCCCTCGGTCATCGCGGCCCTCCTGGGCGGCTCGCAGGCGCCACCTTCAGGCCACCGCGTCAAGCCATTCTTCCGCCAGGTCGGCGCTGCCTCCATGCGGCAGGGGGCTCCCCCAGGTCGGTCAGCGCCCAAGGCCGATCTGGCCTTCAGCTCGGAGGATCACCCCGCCAACTCAGCCTGCTCAGGCGCGCTCCCGATGCTGTGCACCCCCACCATCTGCCAGGTGGCCGTCACCAGGACTCTCATCGACGGCGGCGCGGGCCTCAACGTGCTCTCAATTGAAGCCTTCAGCCTACTTCACATACCACTGGAGCGGCTTCAGCCCAGCCGGCCCTTCTTGGGCGTCGGGGGTGGGTCATCCAGCTCCCTGGGGCAGATCCGTCTCCCGGTAACCTTCGGCACCTACGGCAACTTCCGCATGGAGCTAATAGACTTCGACATCGCCCCCATCGGCCTCCCATACAATGCCATCCTCGGCTACCCAGCGCTGGCCCGATTCATGGCCGCGACTCACCCAACATGCAACCTCATGAAAATGCCCGGGAGCAGCGGCGTCCTCACCGTGTCCGGAGACACCGGGGATGCGTTGCAAGTGCTCAAGCTCGCCTTCAAGGCGGCGGCGTCGGTGCAGCCTGCCGACTCGGACGCCCCTGATCCCAAGGGGGCTGCGCCGGCCAAGAAGAAGCAGTTGTTCACCCAAGACATAGCAGAAACTAAGCAGATGCTGGTCGACGAGGACGGATCCACTGACGCCACCTTCACCATAGGTGCCAACCTCGAGCCCGAGCAGGAGGAGGCCCTGGTCAAGTTCCTGCGCGCGAACAAGAAGGTATTCGCATGGGAGCCCAATCAGCTGGCGGGGATCCCTAGAGGCGTAATCGAGCACCACCTCAATGTGTGCCCCAATGTCTGCCCTGTGAAGCAGAAGGCAAGGCGGCAGTCCACGGAAAAACAGGCTTTCATCATCCAAGAGACCCGCAACTTGGAAGCTGTAGGGGTCATTCGCGAGGTCCGATACCCGGATTAGTTGGCCAACCCAGTCTTCGTGCCAAAGAAAGGGGGGAAGGAACGTATGTGTGTCGACTTCACCAACCTCAACAAAGCCTGCCCGCAAGATCCGTTTCCGCTCCCCCGCATCGATTAGATTATCGATTCCACCGCCGAGTGCAACCTGTTATGTTTCTTGGATGCCTTTTCTGGGTATCACCAGATCAAGATGGCGGTAGAAGATGTGGAAAAACGGCTTTCCTAACCCCATGCGGGGTGTACTGCTACACATGCATGCCGTTCGGGCTGCGCAACGCAGGGGCGACCTTTCAGCGGCTGATGCACATCACCTTGGGCCCGCAGCTCGGGAAGAATGTTGAGGCTTACGTCGATGATATTGTGGTGAAGTCTCGGGAGGCCAAGACCCTGATACAAGACCTGGAGGAAACCTTCGCAAGCCTCAACGCTGTGAACCTGCGGCTCAACCCAGAGAAGTGTGTGTTTGGGGTCCCCTCAGGCAAGCTCTTGGGCTTCCTCGTGTCCCGCCGAGGCATCGAAGCTAACCCAGAAAAGGTCAAGGCGGTCGAGGACATGAGCCCGCCAAAGACCCTCAGAGAAATGCAGAAGCTCACTGGGCGCGTGACAGCACTAGGACGCTTCATCTCCAAGTTGGGAGAGCGAGCGCTGCCTTTCTTCCAGCTGATGAAGAAAAAGGGACCCTTTGAATGGACTGAAGAGGCCGACAAGGCGTTCCAAGATCTCAAGAGGTACGTAACCAGCCTCCGGTAATGGTGGCCCCGCGCCCTCAGGAACCCCTGGTGCTCTATCTTGCAGCCACTCCCTACTCCGCCAGCGCAGCCCTGGTGGCGGTTAGGGAGGAGCATCGGACCAAAGCCGCAGCAGCTACCCAGGTCGAGGCGAAGCATGATCAAGGAAGACCCATAGAGACAACTACCACAGCCAAGAAGGATCAGCCACCGCAGGGGAACACACTCGGGACAGCGGAGACCCCTCCCCCTAGCGACCAGCCGCTGGAGGCTCCCCTGTCTCAGGAGGCGCCATGGTCTCCGAAGGGCGCCATCGACACCAGCACTCCCAACCTCATTGAACACCCTGTGTACTTCGTCAGCACAGTGTTGCGGGACGCGATGGCGCGGTACCCCATGCCTCAGAAACTCCTCCTCACGCTATTGGTGGCCTCGCGCAAGCTGCGGCATTATTTTCAGGGCCACCCCATCAAGGTTGTCTCAGCGTACCCTTTGGAAAGGGTGCTCAGGAGCCCTAACTCAGCTGGAAGAGTCACTGAGTGGAACATTGAACTGCAAGCGTTTCAGCTCGAATTCAGCACAACCAGAGTCATCAAGGGGGCCGCCTTGGCAGATTTCGTGGCATAGTGGATGGAGGCGCCGGGCCTCAAGGCGGATGAGGATCGATCCCTCTCCCCGAGAAGCGAGGCGTTGGACAGTTGGGTCATGTACTTCGACGGGGCGTTCTCCAGGCACGGCGCGGGGGCTGGTGTGGTGCTTATATCTCCTACTCAAGACAAGCTCTACTACGCCGTACAGCTCTGTTTCCAGCACGGAGAAAAGGTCTCCAACAACATAGCGGAATATGAAGGCCTAATAGCAGGCCTGAAGGCCGCGGCCGCCCTAGGAGTGAAGCGCCTTACCATCAAGGGTGATTCACAACTCCTCGTCAACTTCTCCAATAAAGTATACGAGCCGAGGGATGAGCACATGGAAGCCTACCTTGCGGAGGTCCGCAAGATGGAGAAGCAGTTCTAGGGGCTAGAGTTGCAGCATGTGCCCCGTGGCACCAATCAGGAGGCCTACGCCATCGCCAAACGAGCATCCATGCGGCTACCTTAGGAGCCTGGCGTCTTCAAGGAGCGGCTCTTCAAGCCCTCGGCCACGCCATCACTGTCAAGTGCGGTGCAACCTCGGGAGGAGCTCCCCTAGCCGCCAGCCTCGGGAGCCCCGGTCTGTGGCCCGGCCTCAGGAGCGCGCCTGCTCTTGATGATGGAGCCTCAGGAGGGGTGCTGGATCACGGAGCTCCGGAGCTACTTGACGCAAGGGACCTTGCCAGAGAAGGAGGAGGAAGCAGAGCGTGTGGCGCGACAAGCCACAACATACTGCATCAGGGATGGAGAGCTCTACCGGAGGCGACCGAATGATGTGTCCCTGTGCTGCATCTCCAGGGAGCAAGGGAAGGAACTGCTGGCAGATATACACGGTGGAGACTGTGGGCATCATTCATCATCGCGGACCCTCGTTGGCAAGGCGTTCCGCAGTAGATTCTATTGGCCCACTGCGCTCAATGATGCCGTCGAACTGGTGAAGGCTTGCGAGGCCTGCCAATTCCATGCCAAGAAGATCCATCAGCCGGCGGGAGGTCTGCAAACTATACCCCTCTCGTGGCCATTCGTAGTCTGGGGGCTGGATATCCTAGGCCCATTTCCTCGGGCGCTAGGGGGCTATCGCTACCTCTACGTCGCCGTGGACAAGTTCACCAAGTGGGCCGAAGTGGAAGCCGTCCGCACCATCCCTACAGGTTCTGCGGTCAAGTTCATCAAGGGCATCACGAGCCGGTTCGGGGTGCTGAACCGCATCATCACCGACAATGGTTTGCAGTTCACCAGTAACCTCTTCAAAACATACTGTGCTAACCTTGGAACGCAGATATGCTACGCTTAAGTGGCGCACCCCCGGAGCAACGGTCAGGCCGAGCGGGCCAACGCGGAGGTCCTGAGAGGCCTAAAGACCAGGACGTTCAAGAAGAAGCTGGAGGCCTGCGGCCGAGGTTGGTACGACGAGCTTCAGTCCGTGTTGTGGTCCATCCGCACGACCGCGACCAAGCCAACTGGCGAGACCCCATTCTTCCTGGTCTATGGAGCTGAAGCGGTCCTCCCTCACGAGGTCAGACGTCATTCCGCACGGGTCCTGGCGTTCGACGAGGTGCAGCAGGACGCCATGCGGGGGACAAACCTCGTGCTGGGGGAGGAGCGTCGTCGGGAAGCCGCGCTCCGAGCGGCAAGATACCAACAGGCGCTGCAGCGATACCACTGCCGCAACATCCGCCCCAGGACTCTTGAGGCCCGGCTCCGCGCGCTTGGAGACTCAGGAGGGAGTACCCGTCCAGAACACGTGGAACATCCAGCACATCTGGAGGTTTTACCCCTAAAAAGGCCCAGAGCCTGTGAAGAAGGCGAACGCCTGTGAAGCTGTCGCGTTTTGGAAAAGGCCCAGAGCTTGTGAAGAAGGAAAACGCCTGTGAAGCTGTCGCGTTTTGGAAAAGGCCCAGAGCCTGTGAAGAAGGCAAACGCCTGTGAAGCTATCGCATTTTGGAAAAGGCCCAGAGCCTGTGAAGAAGGCAAACGCCTGTGAAGCTGTCGCGTTTTGGAAAAGGCCCGGTGCCTGCGAAGAAGGCAAACACCTGTGAAGTTTATCTTTCTGAGAAAGGCCCGGAGCCTGTGAAGAAGGCCAATGCCTATGAAGCTCACCGCCCGTGACACTCTCACGTAATAATGAGTTGGGGCTGTACACGCCTCGGAGTCTCAGGAGCGCCGGCCTCAGGCCCTGTGGCTCCCTCCCACGCCTAGTGGCAGCACTTAGCTCCACGCTGGTGAGAAGACATCGAAGACTAGATTAGGTGCTGGACGCGGCTTTTCTCATTTGCTTTCTGTAGTTGGCTTGTTCATCCCCATTCGAGGTTTTATTGAAGTTATTGTCGCCTTTGGCTTGTGACTCTTTGCCTTTTTCGCTCTCCTGCCCCGATTTCTCTCGCGCAAGTCTCGGGAGGGAGCAACACGGGCACCCTCGTGAGTGTTTTCTGCCCTTATTGTTCGAGGCTTCCCTACCCAGGTCCACTACAGGAGCACCCCTCCAGTCCGTGCCCCACGGGCACCGGGACACGAACACAGGACCTGGGTCGGTCGCCCCCACAGCTGAGGCCGGGAGCTACCTCTCCGGACTAACCCTCGCAGGACTTGAAGCGTTCGACGAGGCCTCGGCCTCAGGAAGCAAAGGTCACGACAGCGCCCCGAGCTAAGTAATTTGTACGCACAGGCGTGTGGCACAAAGGCACAATACCGAAATAGCGGAAGCAGTACGATAATTAACAACAATAGTCCAAGCACGCCCCGTGGGGCCCTACACTACTGTCTCTTTGCGCAGGAAAAGGGAAAAGGAACAAAATCGGTGCGACTCGCCCGACGCCAACTCGCGGGGGAGAATCGAACTGCCTCCGGAGCTCAGGAGGACTCCATCTCGCGCTTCACCGAGGTGCAACGGCGGGCAGACCCGCCACCTCCCTCCAGGCGGGCGCGGTGGCACAGAGGCTGATCGCGGCCACCGCTGGAGGAGCCGCTACCCGGAGAAGAGCCGTCAAAGCTCGATGAACCCCGAGCACCGCCGACCACACGCGCGCTATCGTCTTCATCGTCGCTGGGGCTGGACCCACGGCCGCGGTCGTCGTTCTCAGGGCAGCACCCAGCGCGGCGACCATCTTCCGCGAACACCCTCACGTAGAGGGTGGCATTACCGTCGAACTTGAAGTGCAGGGTGCACCGCCGGCTCAGACCATGCGCGCGGGCAAACGTTTGCCAGCCACGGGTCAGGGTCAGGCTCCCGGCTGCAGAGACCTCCAGCGAAGCCCAGGAGGCCCGGCTGCAGCAGCCGTCCGCCTGAAGCCAGAGGCCGCCCGGGGCGCCAATCGGAAGCTCACCTAGGAGGAAGCGAGGAAGTTGGAGCCGGGTGCTGGCCGGTTCTGCCGACCACACAACAAACTCCGGTAGTACCTCTGCCGAGTGGGAGCGCGGCCTAGGGGGTCGTGCAGCCATAGCGCGCCCCCCAGCAACGGCCTGCCGCCCGTCACCATGCGGGAGATCACCTCCTCGGCCGCGAGGAGCCACCATGGGAGTCGCAGGGTGTTTGCGGGGACGGCCTCGACCGCGCTTGGGTGGGGGAGAGTCAGGCTCCACCTAGCGGGCCTTTCCTTTCTCCACAACCGAGAACCTCTTTGGCGGAGCCATGAAGAAGAAGGAGAAGCAAGAGGGGATGGACCGGAAGGGCCAGCGCCGTCCCGTACTTATAGCCAGAGGAGGCCAACCGCCGGCCTCCATGATCACAGGTAATCATGACCCGCTTTGCACGCAGGGACTTGTCAGTTCGTGCAGTTGCCGAGGCGTCGTGGGGGAGCGGAGCCGCCCACGTCCAATCAACCGCCAAGCGGCGCCCGAGGCCGCAGGCTGCTGGGGCCTGCGGCACTTCACACTTGCCCCTTCGCTTCTCTGCTCAGCCAAGTCCGAGCGCGCCTTGGGCCCGGGGGCTACTGTCGGCGTTCTGGGAACGGGGGTCCCCAGACTTGCCTGCCTGCGGCTTGCGGCATGGCTCAAGGGGCGGCCCAGCATGGCCCATCTTCATCAGCACGAGCTCAAGACCCTCGCGAGGGGCCAAGCCTCGCGGGGTGGACGACAGGGAGCTTCCTCAGGCACGGCCTCGTCAGACTGGCTCGCGAGGAGGTGGAGAGATCAAGGCGGGGTACCTCAGGAGGTGCCCATGACGCAAGCCATGACGACCAAGGGCGCCAGGTGGGCGCCAGCCCGCGCAGTGTCCTCCTTTCCTCTTTGGTGCAAAGGGAGCAAGCGCTGGCGAGAGCGTCAAGCAAAGGCATTTATTTCGGTGCAACAAGACCAAGACCATCGCAACGGCAGGAAGGAAGTCATTGTGGAGCCCAAGCCGGCATCACCACCAGAGCCTTTGGCAGGCGAGGACCAACTTTAGTCAGGATAAGTGTACTGGATGTTCCCCTTCAAAATGGCCAATTGTTGGCGCCCTTCCCGCTCAATATTTGGGAAGAGGCCGAGGACCTTTGCCTATAAATAGGACTAGCCACCCACAAGGTAGAGGCATCTGAAAACCAGTAGGAAGAGCGACTGAACTCTCCCTAGCAGTTCATCACACCTGCCAAGAACAGACTCTCGCGAGGCTGTTCTTCCTTGTATTGTTCATCATCAGCCCAAGAGGCAATCCACCACACCACAAACTAGAGTAGGGTATTACACCACAATGGTGGCCCGAACTAGTATAAACCCTGTGTCTCTTGTGTTGTTCCTTTCATAGCTTAGATCCTAGCGAGGCGGCGAGGTGCAGGTAGGTGGAGGGCGAGATCTCCGCGCGCACCTCTGTGTTCGAACCTAGAGGGTCTGCCGGAACCCGAAATCCGACAGCTTTCATGGCTAGTTCTTCCACCATTGCTAGTACTACCGAGAGTGAGTTCTTAATTTTAAGCAAAGGGAGGTGTCGTGGAAACGTCGCGACAAATGTCCTAGCAAAAGGACTTAGTCGTGGAGCCATCGCAACTAGGAAGCTTAAAGGGGTTAAACGCGACAAAGGACACGCGATTTTATACTGGTCTGGCCCCTTGCGGTGAAGGTAAAGGCCTAATACAGTTTGAGGTGGTATTGCTTATGTCTCGATTACCAGGGAGCGAATCCGCTTGACCAAGCTTTTGTTGTCTTGTTCCTTGCCCCGAACCACCGCCGGGTCATCCCTTTATATACAGAGGTCGACGCCCAGTGGCTTACAGAGTCCCGGCCGGCTCATAAACTGTGTCCGGCTTGGTGACTATCTATTCTTGCCTTAAAGTACAGACTATCACATGTATGGAGGTTTACCCTTACGGGCCTTAAGCCGTCTTTGGGCCTTGGGCCCTTTATCTAAACCGTCATCTTTAGAACGTCTTCGTGGGCTTTATGATGATGAATTGCCATAGGTATAACCCGACCCTCCTGGGCTGGTCATACCTAATAGTTATATCCCCAACATTAGGCCTCAGATTGATTTGAACTGGTTTATGTCAATCTTCAACATTTAGAAAAATCTTTCCTTCTTCATCTATGCGTGATCTTATAACCCGCCATGACGTCATCTTCTGGATTTGTGATAACCCGCCATGACATCACTTGTCATTAATTCATATTTTATCCAACATATCACAATGGATCTTTATCTTAATGATCATTCCGAAAATCGAGGCGCTTGGGCAGCAGGATAACCATGTCTTCGGTCTCCTCATTTTTCGCGCCCACTTATTAGTCCTTCCTTATAAATAGCCACGACCGACCCTTTCTCATTCTCCCCCTTTTCATCGTCTTCTTCCTCTCGCGACCTTTTGCGCTCGAGCTCCGCCGCTGCTATCGCGAAACACAACGTCGCCCTCGCCATTGGCCGCTGCATCAACCTGAAACGAACCAGAGAATTGACGCCGTTTCCTCCATAGTTCATCTACGCCAGTAAGTATTCGCTTACCCATACTCTAGATCTGCATTAGGGTTCCAACTTGTTTGTCGTATTCTTCGCAAGTTCTTCATAGTTCCCCCACCGTAGCGTCCTTTGATCTGAAAAAAGTATAGAACTAATGCGGTAGTTCTTTTGCCTTCAACTTCCATACCAGTGGATCCCCTTTCTTTGGAAATAAATCTCATTAGAGCTTATGAACCCCCTGTACTGGTTTTTTAGGTCTTGAATTATTTCCCTTTTCTGAACTGCCGCTGATCCGAAATTATACTTGCAATCTGTGAAATCTGTTTATGCCATACTTAGCAAAAAAACTGCACCTGGATAGATCCACCTAGTCATGGCGGCTCATACCATCGGTTTTAATTGCAATGCTTAGTAGATAACATCAAAACTGCTCATGGCGGCTTAAATAACCTGACCTAATTAGTCATATACCATTAGTCCCCTTTGTAAGCCGCCATTTTGAACATATGCTGCAATATTTTTCCCTCCGGCCTTAATTTGAACCGGAAAATTTATTCCTTTTTAGGCTTCCTTCTTCATAATGCCGCCCAAAACAACCACTTCCTGTAATTGGGTTCGCTCCATCGTCACGGAGAACACACTTGAAGATTTTGTGAAAACCGGCTATCTGCCCAAAAAGGATGTCATGTCTTACCGCCCCCCTAAACCGACGGAAGAGAAACCTCATCCCAAAGAAGGGGAAGTTATTGTCTTCACTGATCACATGAACCGGGGCTTTCCACCTCCCGACTCTAAGTTCTTCAGGGACGTTCTGAGCTTTTTTGACCTCCACCCTCAAGACATCAGTCCCAACTCCGTGTCCAACGTATGCAATTTCCAAGTGTTCTGCAAAGTCTACCTTCAAGAGGAGCCCACCGTAGAATTATTCAGAGAGTATTTTGACTTGAACCGCCAGAATGAATACTCCAACGAACCTAGCTTGGAACTTGGCAGGGTTTCAATCCAACAACGGAGAGACACCATTTTTCCTTATGCGCAACCGTCGAGTCATCCCAAAGACCGGAACCAGACATGGTTTTACTGCCAAGATACTTCTCCGGCTGATGAGAATCCTCTGCCCGACTTTCACGCACTTTGTCTTGAATCAAACCATCCTCTTCCCAACAAGTTAACCGCTGCTGAACGCCAGAAGCTCGCCCCTACTATTGCCAAAGTCAAGGCCCTGTTGGGGAATGGCTTAAATGGCATTGATTTGGTCCGGTGTTGGGTTGCATGGAGGGTCATCCCCTTGAGCCGCCGCTCTGGATTGATGTGTACTTACACGGGTGAGAAGAAGGATCCACTGCGCCATAGTTCTGAAGACTTACCTATCGCTACTATCAATGAGATGACAAAATCTCTTCTAAACAAGAGCTTAGCAGACTGCAGCAAGGTGGGCTTGAGCCCTTTCTGCAAGTCTAACCCGGCACCAGCGGTAAGCTGCCAACCTTAGTTAATTTTCCTTCAACTTTGTCACTGTATCTTAATTCACTTTTGATGACTTCCACAGGTCGATGACAAATTCTGGAAGAAAGAATATGACCATGAGGCTGCAAAAAGAGCTAGCAAGGCCAAGAAAGCCGCCAGAAAAGCCACAAAGAAGAGGGGAAAGAAGCACAATGCTTCCGAATTGCTTCAACTGGACGAATCCTCTGAGTCTGAGGTAGCTCTTGACTCTCTTGGCTCCTTTTTTAACCATCTTATTGACTCTGACTATCATCAGGATGACACAGGAATGAGTTAGGGAGTGGAAGAAGAGGTAACTATTATTTCCTCCGACTCCGAGCCTTTACCGAGACAAAGAATCCGAAGAGTAACCTGGAAAGTAAGATTTTCACACCCCTTAGCTCATCAGGATCCTCACTTTATTTTGAAGCAACAACAACATGAGAACCGGCGGCAGACTCGGACGAGTAAGGACGCGAAACTCTCCTCCGACTTACCAAACACGCCACGGAAGCGTCAGAACAAGGTCACCCCTAGCTTAAACTCTTTTTATCCTTTGGCGGGTCTTACCCGACAACCGCTCAATTCTTCCGACTAAAAATATTAGGATACATCTCATTCCTCCTCTGGTGACTCAATTGAATCCAACATGCTGGCTTTCAAGACTGCTCCTGGGTAATGGCAATTTTCTTACCTTTTACTTATTCTGATCCTGTTTATGTTTGTACTGACATCATGACTCATGCAGCGGAAAAGCCAAGCCCAGCAAAAGGGAAAAGAAGAACAAGCCGGCTGAGGATCCTAAGGTCCTTGAGCCGGAGCAGCAGATTCCAGCGCCTGAAATTTCTATCCCTCCAACTTCTGAGCCGGTTGTTGAAGACCCGCCGGCAACTTCTGACCCCTCTGCGGAGCGAGTCATTGATGAATCTTTAAATCCTGAAGTCCCTAGTCCACAGAAGACGGCCGAAACTCATGATGAAGATGTGGTGATTACTGCCACCGGCTTTCAAGAGCCGGGAAGGCCCACTGTGCTGGCTAAGCATACTACCAAAGAAGAACACATTGAACAACGTAAAGTCAGATTCGATGTTGCTGACTACTCCCAGTTGAGTGTTGGTGAAGTTTTTTATGGTTATTTTAATCAAGTGCATAGCAGCTGTGAGCTTGAAGTAGATATGGTGAAGCAGATGCACCAGAAGTTTGAGGTATGAATTCTTCCTTGATTGAGTTATGCCTATTATGCCAACTCCCAAGTCTACTGCTTATGATGAATCTGCTGTAGACTTAGATGAACCATGAGCATAAGTAATAATATGTGGTAGAATATTTTAAACTTCCGGCTTAATCCGTAGTCCCCAAGGGCCGGTTTAATCAACATGAATGAGCCGATCCTTTATATTCTTGCGTAGAAGACAATACTTACTTGCGTAATTTTTAACAACAATATGCATTAGTCCCCAAGTGCCAAGTACTGTTGCTTGCAAAGTGCTTGGGACTTATTCACTTAAGCTGCCACTAAGATAAAACTTTCGGTAGACATTAGCCCCCTAGTGCCAAGTGTTGTTGCTTGCAAAATGGGTTGGGACTTAATATTTTGCACTGATATTGATGTATGACTTAATTTCGGTGTATGAACAGACCACCACTGCTCAATTTCAATCAGAGCTGTCTGAATTGAAGAACCGCCTGGAGCTACAGGAGACCGAGACCCGGAGGGCAAACTCAAAGTTTGAATTCAGCGTGTCTGAATCTGAAAAACTGAAAGCCTGCTTTGAAACTGAGAAAAACGCCTGGGCTGAAGAAAAGATTGCCTTAACCCAACGAGCTAAGAAAGCCGAGGCGGCTCTTGAAGAAGTAACCACTGAATTGTCCGGCTTAAAACGCCATGTATCTCAGATAGTCTCAGCTGTCTTTGGTAAGTCACCTTGTAATTGTCAAATGTTCAGTATCCCTCTTGACCATATGAACCGTCTTAACTCATCTGTGGTTGCTATGCAGGCCCCAGGAGCACGAACCTCAACCAAGACATGATTGTGAAGCTGAAGGCGGTTTACACGCTGGTAGAACAACTTTATACTAGGACACAGCATGCACTGGCCACAATTTCTCCATCAAACCGGACACCAACACTTTTAGTTGAAGTGTTGAGAAAGCTTTCCGTGCTGCCTCAGAGGTTTGGAGAGATAAAGAGATCATGTGCTAGAGCCGGGGCTGTAACTGCTTTAAGCCGGGCCAAAGCTTGGCTACCAGAGCTAGACCCGGCTGAGCTATCGACAGGGTGCCCGAGCTTAAAAGAAGACGACACCTCCTTTAGTAAGAAGGAATTTTCGGCCTGTGTGAAAGAAATCCGTCCTCTAGCTAGCCTGATTGCAAGTGAAACCAATCTGTCCCAATATGAGCCGGCTTATGATTTGGAGAATCAAAAGATGCCAACACCATCTTATAAAGTGGAGGATCTGATACCCCCAATTCGTAAGCATACTTTCGCTCCTGAAGTTAACCCGGAAGAGCTTATTGATGATGAAGCTGAATTTCAAGCTTTAAGTGGCATTGATTGGTCATCACCCGCCTTCCAGGAGATAGAACAGGACGATGAATCGGAGAAGGATGATCCGGAAGGATCAAGCCAACAATATTAAGAAGCTTGATTCATTGGGCGGTTCATACTTGTGACCTGAAAAACAGTTGATCACTTGGACTCGGGGAGTCATATAATAGGGTAGTAATAACTTTGCTTTGTCGTGCCATCATGCACGTTTTTGGTGCTCAATACTATTAACCTGCCCTTTGATATTTATCCTTATCATTTGTTTGACTTGTGTGTAAGAAAATCCTTGAATTATCCTGCACACAGAAATAGATGACAAGAACCCTTAGCGGTTGACTGTAGGGCGGCTCATAATCCTTTGCATATAACCATTGATGTGTAAAAATAGCCATGGATAAGGTTGGTATGAACCAGAACTTGAAACATAACTGGAATAACAATATCATACCTGTGATATTGAATTGTATTGCCGGTTTATGTGACCTGTCCAGTAAGGGTGATAACCTAGTCTTTAGAAGCCAAAGCTTCCAAGTGTTTGATGATTCTCATATGCTGGTGACTTATCATCCAAAGTCAAGCTAGGCTAATTGAAACCACAACTATCTTCATACGTAAGTAAAAAGTATCAAGAGAAACCCAGAAAAATGTTTCAAAAGACTTAAATCAACAAAGAGAGAAAAAACACGAGGCTATGTTCTCCTTCGTGAATGACGCCTATGTTTGAACAGGAAGCCGGACCAAAAGGGTTAACGGCTATGTTCTCTTTGGTGAATGACACCTATGTTTGAACAGGAAGCCCCCAAGTGGTTTTTGGCATTGCGCCGATCAAGTGGGTACCGACAGCTATGTTCTCTTTGGTGAATGACACCTATGTTTGAACAGGAAGCCCCCAAGTGACCTTGAGACATTTTTAATGACTCTGATTCGAATACGACCAGAGTCGGACCAAAAGGGTTAACAGCTATGTTCTGTTTGGTGAATGGCACCTATGTTTGAACATGAAGCCCCCAAGTGGCTTTTGGCATTGCGCCGGTCAAGTGGGTACCGACAACTATGTTCTCTTTGGCGAATGACACCTATGTTTGAACAGGAAGCCCCCAAGTGACCTTGAGACATTTTTAATGACTCTGATTCGAATACGACCAGAGTCGGACCAAAAGGGGTTAAGCTATGATTCGAATATGATCCAGCCCCAAAATGATCAAGTGGTTTGAACAGCTACGATTCGAATAAGATCAGGAAGCTGTGCCAAAGGGGTTAAGCTAGATTGAAATACGATCAGCCCCCAATGGTCATTTATGATGACAAATACACACGATCATTTGAAGATGAAACAACAGAGACCCTGCTTTATTTATAATCATCATAATATATACATGGTGAAAATATATACATCATAAGAGCCGGTGCCTCATGTGTAGTAAGGCCGAAGATGAGCAATATTCCACGGCCGGCGGGTCTCCTCCTCCGACTTACGTGAGTCTTTGTGCTCTCAAACATTGATAAGGTAGTATGACCCGTTGTTCAAGTTCTTGCTAACCACAAAGGGCCCTTCCCAAGGTGGGGATAACTTGTGTGCATCAGTTTGATCCTGGATGATCCGGAGCACCAAATCACCTTCTTGAAAGGTTTTGGACTTAAACCGGCGACTGTGATAACGGCGTAGGTCCTGTTTGTAAATCGCCGAGCGTTCTGCCGCCAGGTCACTCTTCTCATCTAACAGGTCAAGTGCATCCTCACGTGCTTGTTCATTATCAGCTTCAACATAAGCCGCCACGCGGGGCGAGTCATGACAGATGTCACTAGGAAGAACCACCTCTACTCCGTAAACCATGAAGAAAGGCGTGTAACCCATAGATCTGTTTGGGGTAGTATTGATGCTCCATAGTATTGAAGGTAACTCCTCCACCAACAACCCGGCGTCCATTGCAAGGGAACCATAAGCCAGGGCTTGATGCCTTGCAAAATTGCTTGATTGGCTCTTTCAACTTGACCATTGGACTAAGGTTAGCTACTGATGAAACATCAAGTCGAATATGCTCACGTTGACAAAATTCCTCCATGGCACCCTTGGACAGATTAGTGCCATTGTCAGTTATAATGTTGTGTGGAAAACCAAAGCAAAAAATCACCTTTTTTAGGAATTAAACCGTTGTGGCTGCGTCACACTTACAAACTGGCTCTACCTCGACCCACTTTGTGAATTTATCAACCGCCACTAAAAGGTGGGTCTTTTTATCTTTGGACCGTTTGAAAGGCCCAACCATATCAAGCCCCCAGACTAGAAACGGCCAAGTAATTGGAATCATCCTCAATTCTTGAGCCGGCACATGAGCTCGTCGTGAGAATTTCTGACAACCGTCACATCTCATGACCAGATCCTCTGCATCAGCGTGAGTCGTCAGCCAATAAAAGCCATGACAAAAAGCTTTGGCCACAAGGGAATTTGAACCGGCATGGTGACCACAATCTCCTTCATGAATCTCACGAAGAATTTCACGGCCTTCCTCAGGAGAAACGCAATGTTGAAACGCCCTAGTGACACTGCGATGGTGTAGCTCGCCATTGGCAATTGTCATTGACTTAGATCGCCGGGTTATCTGCCTGGCCAAAGTTTCATCCTCAGGCAACTCACCCCGGGTCATGTAAGCCAAATATGGTAGCGTCCAATCTAGAATAGCATGAAGAGCCGCCACCAACTGTGCCTCTGGGTCAGGAATAGCCAAATCTTCCTCTATAGGCAATTTGACAGAGGGGTTGTGCAGAACATCCAAAAAAGTGTTAGGTGGCACCGGCTTACGCTGAGATCCCAAACGACTCAGAGCATCAGCTACCTCATTCTTCCTGCGATCAATGTGTTCCACCTGATAACCCTTGAAGTGCCCAGCAATAGCATTAACCTCACGGCGATAAGCCTCCATGAGTGGGTCTTTAGAATTGTGACGCGCTCGATTCAATCGTACACTAATCATACACGCAAATGTGTACGATCAAGATCAGGGACTCACGGGAAGATATCACAACACAACTCTAGACACAAATTAAAATAATACAAGCTTTATATTACAAGCCAGGGGCCTCGAGGGCTCGAATACATAAGCTCGAAAACACAAGAGTCAGCGAAAGCAACAATATCTGAGTACAGACATAAGTTAAACAAGTTTTCCTTAAGAAGGCTAGCACAAAAGCAACATCGATCAAAAAGGCAAGGCCTCCTGCCTGGGAGCCTCCTAACTACTCCTGGTCATCGGCGGTCTCCGCCACGTGGTAGTAGGCACCCTCGTAGTAGTAGAAGTCGTTAAAGGTGTTATCTGGCTCCTGGACTCCGTCATCTGGTTGCGTCATTCGAGAAGAATGGAAAAGGGGAAAAAGAGGGAGCAAAGCAACCGTGAGTACTCATCCAAAGTACTCGCAAGCAAGGATCTACACTACAGATGCAACATTATCAAAGGAAGGCTGTATATGTGGACTGGGCTGCAGAAATGCCAGAATAGAGAGAAGGCCTAGTCCTATCAAAGACTAGCATCTTCTGGAAACCACCATCTTGCAGCAACAGGAGGGAGTAGAGTAGCATAAAGTAAAGTAGTAGTAGTGTTACCAACCTCGGCCAGAGATCCTTTCTCGACTCCCTGCGAGAAAACAATCCCAGAGCCATACTATCCAATTGTCATCACAATCCAATTCTCATCACCATCCAATTCTCATCACCAGTATCCAGTTCTAGTTGTATCGATCGGGATACAACTCTGAGTGTCCTTTACCATAGGACAGGCTATCGATAGATCTTTTCTTCCCTGCAGGGGTGCACCAACTTACCCACCATGCTTGATTAACTCCGGCCGGACACACTTTCCTGGGTCATGCCCGGCCTCGGCCAAACAATACACCGCAACCCGACCTAGGCTTAATAGAGAGGTCAGCACACCGGACTAAACCTATGCCCCCAGGGGTCATGGGCCATCTCCCGGGGAACTCCTGCATGTTGCGTGGGCGGCCGATGAGCAGACCTAGCTACCTCCTTAAAAAAGGAAGGAGCTTACCAGTCCAACCCGGCACACGCCGCTCAGTCGCTGACGTCTATTAAGCTTCGGCTGATGCATACGACACAGAACACCCATACTATGCCCACGTGATGGTTAGTGCTATCAGGCCAGAGGCCCCTCGAATC
This sequence comes from Triticum aestivum, assembly GCF_018294505.1. NCBI lineage: Eukaryota > Viridiplantae > Streptophyta > Magnoliopsida > Poales > Poaceae > Triticum > Triticum aestivum. The sequence continues at coordinate 106,038,907 of NC_057804.1, forward strand.
AAATATCCAAATCGTAGTGGATTAGGAACGCGCGGTAACAAGCAGAGACTCACGAAAGATGTGACCCCGTTGCCTCGTCTCGAGGACTTGCGGCAAGGGCTAAGAATGCCCAGCCACGCCTCGTAATTATCTCACCGGCACCTTTCAGGTCAACCCGACTCCACATCACTCGCAATTATGCTCGCGCGGGTACCCCTCAGGGTCGACCCGTCTTTAGTAACATGGTTCAGTGTAAAGTCATAGTAACCATAGTAACCGTGTGTCCAAACATCAAGGGGAAAACCCGAGGAATCACCCCCGGTGAATTCCACTCGATGTAATCATCAACGTGAACGTAAGAGGAATCACCCCCGAGGTTCACACTTGAGGGGTTGCACGAGAGAGTCGTATCGGAAGTGGTTAAGGCGGAATCACCCTCGATGACCACGACCGAATAGCTACACTACAGGGTTAACATCAGAAGTGCTGTAGAGGTCTCACCCTCGGCACTCGATAGTAACCCAGCATTTCCGAGCAACTAAGGGGAAAGTGATGTGCGGTGCCGGGGCCTGGTCTTCAATCCCGTTGATCGGGTCTTCAATGATGAAGCAGGGCAACAAGGACAAGGTGGGGGTCACTGATGGATCACTAACCAACCTATACTAAGCAGTTTAGGATAAGCAGGTAAGGTAACAATAAGCAGGTTACAAAAGCAGGCTATGCATCAGAATAGGAGCAAACAATAACAATAGCAAAATCTAATGCAAGCATGAGAGAAAGGAATGGGCGATATCGGGATGATCAAAGGGGGGGCTTGCCTGGTTGCTCTGGCAAGGAGGGGTCGTCGTGACGTAGCCGTACTCAGAGACATCAACGTCAGTCTCGAGGTCTACCGGAGAGAAGAGGGGGAAGAAATAGTAAATATAAAGCAAACATAGCATCACAAAGCATAACGTGGGAATAAGCTGTGCCGGGTGTGACCTAATGTATGACTACATGATATAGGTGAAGGGGGAATTCAACCGGGAATGTATTCCCAGTTCCGGGCCTGTGTCAAACAGATGACCGGAGGGGGAATGTTCCATGTTCAGATAGTTATAGGCTTCTGACAGGTAAACGGACCGCATCTTCGAACTCGTCTCGTTGTTCTAAGCAACTTTCATGTATAACGTTTTTCCATCCGAGCTACGGTTTATTATCTATGATTTTCTAAAGTTTTAAAGGTTTTCTGAAATTATTTAAATTAACAAAATTAACAGAATAGGAATATGACGTCAGCATGACATGGAGATGACGTCAGTAGTCAACAGTCGCCCTGACCAGGTCAAACCTGCCGGCTGGGTCCCACCACTCATAGGCAGTGGGTTAAACAGAGTTAAAACTAATCTAAACATAGTTAGTTAAACTACTAGGCCCACATGTCAGTGTCTAATTATGTTAACTAAATTAGCTTAGTTAATTTCGCTAATTAGGGGGCGGTGGGCCCCATCTGTCAGTTGCATGGGCCGGTCTAGTCAGCATGGTGGACCGGGTCAACAGGTTGGTCGGGCCCCACGGGCCCACGGGTCAGCGACCTAGGGGGTGGCCCCAAGCCAGCCACGTCGACTGGCCTCGTCGGAGTTGCTCCGGCGAGCCCCAACGCGGCGGCGAGGCATGGGTGAGCTTCGCGTTTCGCCCACAGGGCATCTCCGCGGCTGTGGTTTGGTCCGTTCGAACGACCAGTCCACACCGCATCGAATGGAGGTGGTAGCGTGGCCGGGGACGGCCGGGAACGTCGCCGGCGGCGAGTCAGGTGGCGGTGGGTTTCCGGTGAGTGGCGAACAGGGCACTGCATGGCATGGCGAGTCACGTGCATGCATGCGTTGGGATCTAGGCGAAGTGGCGAGCGAGTTGCGCACGGGGCCGAGGCCATTGGGTCGCCAGAGCATCACCGACGACGAGCTCAAGCGGAGCCGCGTTCGGGCATGACGGGGAGGAGGAGCTACGACGGAGGAAACGCGCGGGGAAGAGAGGCTAGAGCTCACCTTGGGGGCACACGGTGGCCCGTTGGGTGACTAGGAGCAGCAGTGGCGCGGACTCAGGGCGGCGGCGCTCGTCGGAGCCAAGGGCGAAGGTAAGGTCGTGGCGGTGCTACGGGGCCGTCCTGATCCGCGTGGCTCGGCAGGGAGGATGAGTACGTCGAGACAGAGCTTGGGGGCACGTCGGCGAGGCGAAGGCCGGCCAGTGGCCGCGGTGGAGTGCGGTGAGCGGCGACGAAGAGACGCGGCCGAGGCAGATCTGGAGGGGAGAGAGCGCAGGAGTGGACGAGGGAAGTGAGCGGGCGAGTGGGGTGGCAGAGCAAGTGGATGGGGAGCCCGAGGCATCGAGGGGATCCTTATCACCCTCGTCAACGGTGAGGTGGTCCGGCGGCGACGCGCGGACGCGCGCCCTCGGTCGATTGAACAGGGGGAGGGGAGAGCGACCGGGAGGTAGGTGGGACGGCCTGCTGGGATGGGCCGAAGCCCAAGGGGAGGCCAGGGGCTCTCCCACCCCTTCTCCTTTTCTTTTCCTTTTTTTAAATACCAGAGAAGGAAAATGATTTATCTAGGGACCCTAATGATGTAGGAAAAATGTGGAACTGGGTCATAAAAGTCCAGTGCATTTTTAGGCAGTGCCACAATTATTTTTGGAAGAGGTTTAGATTCATTTGGAATTTTCATAAATGAATTTGCATTTTAAATTGCTGGAATGGCACTGTTATAAATGTTAGTGTCCATTTTAGCATAGGAGTGATTTTTTTAATTACATCAAATTGTATTGGAATATTTGCTAAATGATTAACATTTTCCAGCAACTTTTGTGCAACTTCAAATTTCACTTATGATTTGAATTTGAATTCAGATGGGAGTTGAAAAGAGATATTGAACAAAGGTGATTAAGCATTCTTTAGCCAAATGATTAGGCTTAATCACAGAGAGTTACTGTAGCATGACACTGGGGGTGTTACAAGAATCCCATTTGCCTGAAACTTGCTGAGCTAACAAGTCTGAGTTGCCAAAACACCTCACCCAGCTTCAGTTCATCTCCTTAGCCATCCGAAGACCATGGAGCAAGGCTTCATACTCAGCTGCATTGTTAGTACAGGGAAACATCAACATTAGAACATAACAAAAAATTTCACCTCGAGGGGAAGCTATGATGACTCCAGCCCCCGAGCCTTCCAATTGCCTGGACCCATCAAAGTGAATAGTCCAATATGGGTTATCTGGCTTCCCTTCAGGCATTTGCAGCTCTGTCCAACCGTTGATGAAATCCACCAATGCTTGAGACTTGATGGCAGTGCGAGGCATATACTTTAAACCATGAGGTCCAAGCTCGATAGCCCACTTGGCTATCTGCCTTGTAGCCTCTCTATTTTGAATGATATCTCCTAAAGGAGCAGAACTAACCAAAGTGATGGGATGACCCAGAAAATATTGCTTAAGCTTCCGACTGGCCATGAACACCCCATAAACAAGCTTTTGCCAATGTGGATACCTTTGCTTGGACTCAATGAGAACCTCACTGATATAATAAACCGACCACTGAACCGGATATTCCTTGCCTGCCTCCTTCCGTTCCACCACAAGAGCCATGCTGACAACCCAGGCATTAGCATCCACATAGAACAGCAACGTCTCCTTGTCAATGGGAGCAACCAGGACTGGCGGTTCAGCAAGCTGCCTTTTCAAGTCTTCAAATGCATCGTTCGCAGCATCACTCCAGACGAAGTCATCGGTTTTCTTCATCATCTGATACAGCGGTATGGCCTTTTCTCCTAACCGACTTATGAACCGTCTTAGTGCAGCAATATGACCCGCCAAACGCTGAACATCATTGATACACTTTGGTTTTGCCAAAGAGGTAATGGCCTTGATCTTCTCCGGGTTAGCCTCAATGCCTCTGTTAGAAACCAGAAATCCCAAAAGCTTGCCTGCTGGCACACCAAAGACACACTTGGCCGGGTTAAGCATCATATTGTAGACCTGGAGATTATCAAAGTTCTCCTTCAAATCATCTATCAATTTTTCCTTCTCTCTGGATTTCACCACAATATCATCCACATAAGCATGAACATTGTGCCCAATCTGAGTGTGAAGACAATTCTGCACACAGCCCTGGTAAGTCGTTTGGGCACTCTTGAGCCCAAAAGGCATAGATACATAGCAGAAGGCTCCAAAGGGAGTAATAAAAGCTGTTTTTTCCTGGTCCTTAACTAACATCTTGATCTGATGATAACCAGAATAAGCATCCAAAAAACTCAAACATGCATAACCTACCGTAGCATCAATGATTTGATCAATACGAGGGAGAGCAAAAGGATTAGCCAGACAAGCCTTGTTTAAGTCCGTGTAATCCACACACATACGCCAAGTGTCATTTTTCATGAGCACCAGCACCAGGTTAGCCAACCACTCAGGATGAAACACTTCAATAATGAACCCAACTGCAAAGAGCCGGGCCACCTCTTCACCAATGTCCTTACGCCTCTCCTCATTGAAGCGACGAAGGAATTGCTTGACCGGCTTAAATTTCGGATCAGTATTGAGAGTGTTCTCAACGAGTTCCCTCGATACACCCGGCATGTTAGAAGGTTTCCATGCAAAGATGTCCCGGTTCTCACGGATGAACTCAATAAGCGCGCTTTCCTATTTGGGATCCAGACTAGCACTGATACTGAACTTCTTGGATGAGTCACCAGGAACAAAATCAACAAGCTTGGTGTCATCGGCCGATTTAAACTTCATCACCGGGTCGTCCTCTCTAGTCGGCTTCTGTCGGTGTACTAGAGTAGGGGTACCCTAGTATCCCGAACTTGTGCACGGGCAGTTGCAGCACCCCGCGGCAAGGCTCGCCGGGCGACCACCAAGGTCCTCCGTGGTTCCCTTGGAGCCATTCAAGAACAAAGTATTCAAGCCAAGGAGACAAGGCCCCGACAAGAGGAGCTTGCCGGGAAGGCCAACCAAGGCATCCCAAGGAACTTGCCGCGACGCGCCACGCGTCCCGGCAAGGCAACAAGGCCCCGGCAAGAGGAGCTTGCTGGGAAGACCAATCAAGGCATCTCGAGGCCTGGTGAGCGACAAGTTTCCGGGCGCGACAAGACGATGACCGCGGCAAGGCGCTTGCCGCGGGAAGTAACCACTCTGTACCCACGCTCTAGCTCATCCGCCAACATGTCGCTCTGGGGGCCTTTCCAGGCGCGCGTGGCGTGAGGCTATGCAGCAAGCGGTGCGCGGTGGCATGCGACGCTGACAAGATTGCCATCGTGGCGAACGGTGGCGTCCCTGACGGTCCCTTTCTGCACTGTTTGGGCGACACAGACGGGCATTTAATGCCTTTGTCCCCTGCCGTCAGGGTTAGGTAGGATACACTGTGCAAGTAGGTGTACCAACCGCAACACTTTTTACGCTTTTACCCCTTCTCTGCGTTGCCACCTGTCGGTGACCCCTTGAGCATATAAAAGGAGGCCCATGCGCAACGTAGAGGGGGTTCGGCTCATTCGGAAGCCAGAAAAACACTTAGCTCTCTCGAGCAAGAACAGAATACAATCAGACAAGCAGCAGTAGGAGTATTATCTCTCCGGAGAGCTCCGAAGCTGGGTAAACTGCTCGTGTGCTTCGCCTCGATCCGCTCTTCGTGCGACCTCCGCCCCCCGCCGAACCGAAAGGGGCCCGGTCCGCCGGCCCCATAGGTGTTCGTGGATCAGCTTCCCCGACATCTTTGGCGCGCCAGGTAGGGGGCGTCGAGATTGCGTGAACCTGATCCGGCGTTCACACGAGCTAGATCTTCATTTTCTTCATCGACATGCCACCGAAGAAGAAGACTTCGGCGGCAGCTGCTCCGTCCACGTCACTTCCACCACCACTGGAGCAAACGGGTGGTGGAGTGGACGCCGGCGGAAGAACGGACGTCGACGAGGAAGCTCACGATGCTGCCAGGTCCAAGGACAAGGCTGCACAGACCTCGGCGTCCGTACATGTCCCGCGCCCATCTCAGGAGGCGCAGGACCGACAGCGTCATGGTATTCGCAGTACCATACGTTCGTTGGGACAAGATCAAGCTGGTGCATCTCGGGGTGCTCAAGACCAGCATGCACGCCAACGTGCTGGCACGAGCGAGACACGGTCGCCTGGATGGGATGCTACTCCTTCTAACATAGTTAGAAGCCCGAGCATATCCCACTCCTCGCACCGTTTGCCACTGCCGCCCACCACTCCGGTAGAAGCTTTGGCGCGAGCTCAGCTGCTCCTGGATTACCCTCCAGCGGAAGACAAGATCGACCAATGGAGGGCCACCATTCAGAGTCTCATTGGTTTCGCCAACGGCGACACTCTGCGGCAGCCAAGTGCATCGCGGCCGCGGCAGGACTGCCAGGCACGAGCCGGTGGCGACGAAACCAGTGGGGGTGCAACCACCATGCACTCTCCACCCCGAAGGCCAAGATCGTCGACTCGTCGGATCCACCTCGACAGCGACTCCACTGCGTCATTGGATCCACGAGCTCGTCGCGACCAGCGCCAAGTTCTTCACGAACGACAGCAAGAAGACGCTCGTACTCGCATCGAGCGCCGAAAATAAGCGCGACGTCAATCCGACAAGTGCGTTGGGCCCTCTGTTGACATGCATGCGCCAGGGGAACCAGGCGACTTGCCGTACGCGGTAGGTTGCCCTGCGTTCACTCGTGAGCTGCGGCAAGTCCAGTGGCCCAGCACGAAGAATTTCAAGCCAGATGTACCAGAGAAGTACGACGGCAAGACGCATCCGTCGGAGTTCCTCAGCATCTACACCATCGCGGTGCATGCTGCCGGAGGACGGGACGACAAGATCCTTGCCAACTACTTCCCGCTGGTGCTCAAGCCCAATGTCAGATCCTGGCTCATGCACTTGCCGGACAACTCCATATCCTCCTGGGCTGATCTGTGCCATCAGTTTGTCGGCGCCTTTACAGGCGGCCACAAGCCTCATGGCCAAGAGAGCGATCTTCATCTGCTCGCCCAGAAGGAAGGAGAGCCCCTGCGCAAGTACATTCAAAGATTCAGCCGCGTACAGCACAACATCCCAGATGTCCACCCTGCCGCGGTAATCAGCGCGTTCCATCAGAACGTGCGGAACCGCAGGATGCGGGAGGAGATGGCGATGTGCAAGATCAGAGATGTCAGTGAGCTATATGCCCTGGCCGACAAGTGTGCACGTGCTGAGGAAGGGAGGAAACTCCCCGGAGAGAACACAGGAGCAGGAGGATCTGATAGTGAGGACACTGCCCCGGCAAGAAAGAACCGGCGGCGGAACAACAGGAAGAAGAAAGGCAAAGATGTGCTAGTTGTTGAGCAGTCCGGCAAGAAAGCCGAAGCTGGTAGCTCCGGCAAGGAGGTTGCCGCAGCTGTGGCAGTCGCCGACAAGCAGGACGGCACCAACAAGCAATACTGCAAGATCCACCGCACCAAGGGCCATGACCTCCAGAGCTGCAAGAAGGTCGAGCAGCTTGTCGAGCAGCAAAAGGCTGAATACGAGCGGTGCGACAAGGAGAAAGCTCAGGAAGGTGCTGGAGGAGCTAGCAAGAAACGTCCCGGCCGAGGAGGACGCCGCGGCAAGGCCAAGCAGCGGCAAGGAGACAGACCTCCCCGCGGCCGCGACAAGGATGAAGATGACGACGACGATGAAGATATGGATGAAGATGAGGCCGATGAGCAGGAGTTCCAGAAAGCCACAGAGGTCCTGTGCGTTGACGGCGGTGCTTCTCTGCATACTTCACACCGCCAGCTCAAGCAGTGGGTGCGGGAAGTCAATGCGGCAGAACCACCCGTCGAGTCACGCAAGCCTCTGAAATGGTCCAGCACGCCTATCATCTTTGATATTGAGGATCACCCTGATCGCATAACTGCGGTCGGGTGCTTGCCGATGTTGGTTTCACCAACTATCCGCAACCTCAAGGTCACTAAGATGCTAGTTGACGGCGGGGCCGGCTTGAACTTGATCTCCTCCGCGGTACTCCAGAAACTCCAGATCCCTGATGGCGAGCTCGAAGAGACCGGCACGTTCCAAGGAATCAATCCGGGAAGGAGCAAGCCGAAGGGAAAGATCACGTTGCCGGTAACATTTGGCAGCGAGTTGAACTTCAGGACTGAGAGGGTCACTTTTGACGTTGCTGACTTTCCATTGCCTTACAATGGGATACTTGGCCGTCCAGCACTCGCCAAGTTCATGGCAGCCTCTCACTATGCATACAACGTACTGAAGATGCCAGGCCCGATAAGTGTCATCTCTGTCCCTGGCGACAAGAAGGATGCCCTTATCTGCGCCGACAAGATTTACCGGGAAGCAGCAGCCGCAACAGATCGCAACTCACTTGCCGCTGAAGCTCCCGGGGGAAGAAGAAGACCAAGTCCGGCAAGAGCTCTGATGCCCACTCCGGCAAGCGCACCTCTTCGGAGTGCTGCGCTACCGTCGAGGACGCACCATCGAGCTCCACCGGCAAGTGTAAGAAGACAATGGCAGCTCCACCAGAGACCAAGAAGGTGTCCGCCAAGGAGGACGGCACTGGTGGTACCTTCACCATCAGTGCCACTCTCGACCCTAAATAGGAAAGCGCGCTCGTTGCTTTCCTGCGGGCGAACGTCGACGTGTTTGCATGGCAACCGTCTGACATCCCCGGTGTTCCCAGGAAAGTAATCGAGCACCATCTTGCCGTCTGTCCTCATGCGCGGCCCGTCAAGCAGAAAGTCAGGAAACAGGCATTGGAGCGCCAAGAATTCATTGCAGAAGAGATCAAGAAATTGGAAGCAGCAGGCCTTGTCAGAGGAGTGCTCCATCCTACGTGGTTGGCCAATCCTGTAGTCGTGCGTAAGGCAAACGGGAAATGGAGGCTTTGTATTGACTTTACCGATGTTAATAAAGCTTGTCCCAAAGACCCATTTCCCTTGCCGCGCATCGACCAGATTGTTGACTCCACGGCCGGATGTGACTTGCTTTCATTTCTTGATGCATACTCAGGATATCATCAGATCTTCATGGCAGAAGAGGATGAGGAGAAGACCGCATTCATTACCCCATGTGGCACATACTGTTTCGTACGGATGCCTTTCGGTTTGAAGAATGCTGGTTCAACATTTGCAAGGGTAGTCCATGACGCTTTTGAACCGCAAATGCACAGAAATGTGGAAGCCTACATGGATGACATAGTGGTCAAGAGCAAGGACAAAGCAACTCTGATTCAAGATTTAGACGAAACCTTTGCAAATCTGCGCAAGATCAACCTCAAGCTTAACCCCGAGAAGTGCGTGTTTGGAGTCCCCTCCGGCAAGCTTCTCGGGTTCTTTGTGTCTCAACGGGGAATTGAAGCCAATCCCGACAAGATCAAGGCCATTGAGCAGATTGAAGCGCCGAAGCGCGTCAAGGATGTACGAAGACTTGCCGGTTGCGTAGCTGCTCTCAGCAGGTTTATCTCTAGGTCTGCTGAGCGCGCCCTGCCATTTTTCAAAATATTGAAAAAGGCAGGTCCAATGAAATGGACTCCGGAAGCGGAGGCTGCGCTGCAGGACTTGAAGAGATACCTGTCCTCCACTCCAACACTTGTCGCACCTAAGCCACAAGAGAAGTTGCTGCTATATATAGCGGCAACCAATCAAGTGGTTAGTGCTGCATTAGTAGCGGAGAGGGAGGCGGATGATGAGCCAGCAACCACGGCAGATACATCCGGCGACAAGCAGAGGACTTCACCGGCAAGCTCTGGTCCCGACAAGGATGGATCTGCGCAGGAGCATGAGAAGGTGCAGAAGAGAATGGTGCAGCGCCCAGTTTACTTTGTCAGTTCCCTTCTGCAGGGAGCTAGGTCAAGGTACTCTGGTGTGCAGAAATTGCTTTTCGGCCTCCTCATGGCCTCGAGAAAGCTGCGCCATTACTTCCAAGCACATGAGATCACAGTTGTCACTCGCTTTCCGTTGAAGAGGATACTGCAAAATCCAGAAGCAACAGGCAGGATTGTCGAGTGGGCATTAGAACTGTCAAGCTTTGGCCTCAAGTTTGAGAGCACTTCAACTATCCAAAGCAGAGCATTGGCAGAGTTCATAGCAGAGTGGACGCCAACACCAGATGAAGAAATTCCAGAAATGAGCATCCCCGTCAAGGAAGCAAGCAAAGAGTGGCTGATGTACTTTGATGGTGCCTTCTCGCTGCAAGGCGCCGGTGCTGGCGTGCTACTTGTTGCACCCACCGGAGAGCATCTCAAGTACGTAGTCCAGATGCACTTTCCCAAGGAGCAAGCAACGAACAATACTGCAGAGTATGAAGGATTGCTTGCCGGTCTCAGGATCGCAGCGGACCTTGGGATCAAGAAGCTCATTGTCAGGGGTGACTCACAGCTTGTCGTCCGTCAAGTGAACAAGAATTACCAGAGTCCGTTGATGGAAGCTTATGTTGATGAAGTGAGAAAGCTAGAAGAGCACTTTGACGGCCTGCAGATGGAACATGTTCCAAGAGCTCAGAACGACATTGCCGATGGCCTGTCAAAGTGCGCCGCACTGAAGTTACCTGTGGAACCAGGGATCTTTGTGCTCAAGCTAACTCAACCATCCGTAACGCCATCAACTGGACAGAGCAAGAAGAGGAAGTTGATTTCTGGTGACTACTTTCCGGCAGAGCTCCCCGAAGCCGCCGCCAAGAAGGTCCCCAAAATCAGCGCCAAGGATGCTGAGGAGCAGTCTGCTCCGACAAGCCTTAGGGTTTGTTCCGTTGAAGCAGACGCTCCCGACAAGTTTTGCTCCGGCAAGCTTGCCGGGGAACATCAAGCTCCGGCAGAGCCACAGGTTCTCGCCGTAGAAGCGGATGCTCCCGCAGCAGCAGATGTGCCTTTAGTCCTTGTTGTCGAGCCGCAAGCTCCAGCATGGGCACAGCAGATTGTCCATTTCCTTCAGACAGGAGAACTTCCCGAAGAACAAGAAGAAGCGGAAAGAGTAGCCCGGCAGTCAAGTATGTACCAGTTTGTCGACAACACACTGTACAGAAGAAGACTCAACGGTGTGAAATTGAAGTGTATTCACCGGGAAGACGTACAAAAGCTGTTGGAAGAGATACATGGAGGCATATGTGGTCACCACATTGGCGCAAGAGCACTTGCCGGCAAGGCATTCCAGCAAGGTTTCTTTTGGCCGACTACCCTCCAGGATGCAACTGCACAAGTAACCAAGTGTGAAGCGTGCCAGTTCCATTCCAAGCAGATACACCAGCCAGCTCAAGCTCTCCAGACGATCCCTTTATCCTGGCCATTTTCGGTCTGGGGGCTCGATATCCTCGGCCCCTTCCCCCGAGCTGTCGGGGGCTTTGAGTACTTGTACGTTGCAATCGACAAGTTCACAAAGTGGCCGGAAGTGGAACCAGTGAGGAAGGTGACAGCACAGTCAGCAGTCAAGTTCTTCAGGTCGATTGTTTGCCGTTTCGGGATCCCTAACAGGATCATCACCGATAACGGCACGCAATTCACGAGCCGCACCTTCATGCAGTACGTCCAAGATCTTGGCGCCAAGGTCTGCTTCGCTTCTGTTGCTCATCCGAGAAGCAACGGTCAAGCGGAGAGGGCAAATGCTGAAGTGCTGCGCGGGCTCAAGACCAGAACTTTCGACAGGCTGCACAAGTGCGGAAAGAACTGGATTGAGGAGCTGCCGGTGGTTCTTTGGTCGATCAGGACAACGCCAAATCGAGCCACTGGCCAGACACCTTTCGCTCTAGTCTATGGAGCAGAGGCAGTTCTCCCCACGGAACTCGTATACGGGTCGCCTCGAGTGCTCGCTTATGATGAGCTTGAGCAAGAGCAGCTGCGACAAGATGACGCGCTGCTCCTTGAGGAGGACCGTCTTCAGGCTGCTGTACGAGCTGCTCGATACCAGCAAGCTTTGCGCCGCTACCATAGCCGCAAAGTTAAAGCCAGAAGCTTCGAGGAAGGCGACCTTGTTCTTCGGTGCGTTCAGTCCGCCAAGAATTCCAACAAGTTGACACCAAAGTGGGAAGGCCCTTATCGGGTGAAACGAGTCACTAGGCCTGGCGCTGTCCGCCTTGAGACCGAAGATGGCGTACCGGTGAGCAACTCCTGGAACATTGAGCATCTTCGTAAGTTTTACCCGTAGGGCGCGGTTGCCGAAACCCGTTTCGGCAACCACCTTTTGTACAAGTCTTGCCGATGTTGCATGTAATCCTTTGTACAAAGCCGGACGCAGATCCCGTGCATAAGTAAAGCTCATGTGCTCCGCACATCTTGTCAATTTCATGCTTTTTTACTTTATATTTGCATGCATTATCTGACACTTTGTGCAGCACCTACCCCCGGTAAGCAATAACGAGCTATAAGGCTCCATGCCTTTATTTTCTCTTCTTTCTTTTTCTCAAAAAGGAAAGTAAGGTTCCCTCGCCCACAAGTTTCCCGGGGGGGGGGGAGGAGAAGATAATGGTGTGGATCAGGCGTCGTTCAAGCAAGTTTTCGCCTTACCGAAAAGCAAACGACAGAAAAGCTAAGTTGCCAAAGTTTGAGCAATTAGTTTTAAATTTTTAAGTTATATTCCTTGAACGACCGTTCTTTGTATGGAAAACCTGTGCGCGGAGGAACCAACTCGTAGCTAGTTGCGCCCTTACTTTGTTTCGAGTCCGCTCAACAACTTAAGTGAGCTGCGACTAGTTGCGACAACGTTTCTTGTCGGAAGCGGCATCGCCAGCAGGCTGCTGATGTCCCGCACTCAGCGCTCGCGGCAAATGTGCCTGCGCCGACAAGTTCCCTAAAAGCGTAGGGTAAAAACATACAAAGCAGGGAATCAAGTAAAGGAAATAACATAGCAAATCTCTACCCAAAACAGAGTTATATTACAAGATGACTTGTCGCAGCTCTAACAGAATGTTCTCATGACATGACCAGCGGCGACAAAGAAAAAGAAAAGAAGGGCGGCCTAATCTACGCGATCGCCCTCAACCCTCTTGATCTCGCTCACCTTGTCCACAATGGGTGCGACAAGGGCCTTGAGCGCATCCCGATCAGCATCCGGCGGCAAGGACTTGAGGACGTTGGTGAAGTTGAGGCCTGGATTGCGGAAGGCCACCTTCATCAGCACCTTCTGGAGAGCCCCCGCGCAAATCCTGCGCGACTCATCGGCCAGCTGCTTTGGGATCCTCTCCCGGAGTCGCTGGAGGGCCGTTGCCACGCCTTTGAAGAACAGGCTAAGCTTGACGCTGGGTTGGAGATGCTCGTCGGAGGGATACCCAAAATCCTCCATCCCCAGCTGCGCCAACTCCCCGTCGATGGCAGTGGCAGCATCCACAAGACCTTCAGTCCAATGCTCCACTGTCTCCTTGAAGGCGTCGTGGGCAGTAGCAGCATTCGCCAGCAGCGCCTCGTCGGCCTTGATCTTCTCCGACAAGACCACCTCCCGCTCCCTGGCGCCGTCCAGCGTCTGAGTCAACGTGGCCAGCTTCGGCTCGAGATCTACGTTGGAGTCCTTGGCGGCGCTGAGCTCCTTGCTCCTCTCAGTGAGAAGACCCTGCAGCTCACAATGAGCGGCATCATCCTTCTCGCGCTCACGCTTGAGCGCAGCGAGCTCCTCACCGCTCGCCCTGAGATCGGCTTCCAGCTGCGCCACCTTCACCTCCAGCTCCTTCTTGGCGGCCTCAGCAGCTGCGGCAGCATCCCTTGCCTCTTTGAGAGCCCCGCCAATCGCTTGCTCGCGCGCGGCAAGCTCCTCCTCGTGGCTGTCAAGATTGACCTTGCGCTGCGCCAACTCTCCTTCCTGCGCAAATAAATTTTCGGCGACAAGCCGTTGCTTCTCTTCAGCTTCAGCCTCTCGAGGAGGAAAGCTTTCCGCTCCTCGAGAAGTTGCTCCCGCTCCTCCGCCAAGGACCGGAGAGTTTCCTGCCTGAGGCCCCGGAGCTCCTCCGCGCGCTTCTCAATATCAACTCCCGCCTTCGCGACAAGCGCTTCTCGGGAGGCCAGCTTGGCTTGTCGGGCACGGTAGAGCGACAGCAGCTTCCGCAGCAGCCGCTCCTCCTCCGACTCGTCGCTGCTTCTACTTGGCGCGTCGACCAACGCCAGCCCAGCGGAGGCGAGCACCTCCTCGTCAAAAGTTTCTCCTTCGACCGGTGCCCTGGAGCTTGACGCCCAGGGGAGCTTGATGAAGATGCCATCGCCGGCCTTCAAATAGGCGCCGGGCTGGGGCTCTTCGGAGCCTGGCGCTACAGCATCGACGGTCGGCGTAGCGCCTGGCGCTCCTACGGCCTCGGGGCCATCAGTGCGATCGCCGGATCCCTCGCCCGCTTCTGCGGCGGTAGCCTTGGCGGCCTCTTCACCGGCGGGATCGTCAGCACCGGCCTCTTCTTCGGTGGCGGTGGCGTCGTCATTGTTGCCGCGTGCGTCCTCCTCGCCGGCGGCCTCTGTCTCCATTGGATCCGTGGTGGGTAGATCTGACGACCGAAGAGGAGAGAAAGGTCAAGTAAATGTTCAAGAAGAAAATCAGAAGAAGAAGAACCCAAGGGGAGTTTTTCAGGCAAAAGGGTTACCTGTGCTTGGATCTGTAGTCGTGGTCTCAACCACCGGAGGATCGCTGGCGCTGTCCCTTGCCGGAGAACTGCCCCTTGCCGGAGAGTTCTCCCTTGCCGGAGAGCGCTCCCTTGCCGGGGACTCCTCCCTTGGCGGCGTAGTCGAAGAAGATGGCACTTCGGGAGCAGCTTCCGGGCATTCCTGATGAGGCTGTTCTGCTCCTACAGAAATCCAACAGACAAGATATCAGTAGAGAAAAGAGCACCCATGCGCACCTGACAGCAGGAAGTAAACTATAAACTTACGTTGGGGGCTGCGCTGGGGGCTGCTTTGGGGAGGAGTTGCCGGGTCCGTCAAGGTGGTCTCAGACACACCCCCTGCTGACACGGTGAGATCATCTTCGATGACAATCACCGGGGCCTTGGCTCTCTTCGCAGCTCTCCGCGCCAGCGTCCTGAAAAGGAATGGATTCAGATCGAAGCAAGTCAGATACAAGACGAAAGCAACAAGATAGCAAGAATTGAAGAACTACGAGGATAGCAAGGGGATCTTACTCTTCTTCTTCATCGTCGGAGCTGAGCGCGGAGAGATCGAAGTCCGGCTCGCCTCCGGTGCGGCGAGGTGGAGGAGTAGGCTCCCTCGCCCGCTTGGCAGGAGCAGTGGTGGCGGATCGGGAAGACCCCGCTCCAGTTGCTGCGGCGGCATGAGGCGCTCCCGCGGCAACGGTGCTTGCCGCGGTAAAGCTGTCGCGCGGCTCGGTGACTGTTGACCCGTCTGCCGCCCCGCTATGTCCGCGGCCTTGCGGAGACGCCTTCTTGGCGGGGCCGGGGGCTCCGCCTGCGGCAAGCTGTCTGAAGGTTCGGGCTCTTCCTCGCCGGGCTCGCTCGGCTCAGCTTCAGGACCGGCAAGATCTTCCTCGCCGGCAAACTCCTCGCGCTCGGCAAGGCTTGCCGCCTCTGCTGCCTCTGCCTCCTCCACGGTGAACCCGAACACGCCCGCGGCAGCAGCTGCTGCCGCCTCTTCCAGCCTGGTGGCGATGTGCTGCATCTCCGCATCGGTGGTGTCGCGGGTGAGGCTCTTCTGCTCATCAGCGCGGACCGGCACTTCTACCAAGTCGTCGAAGAACGCACACACGACGTCATCCGTAGGTTCTTGCCAAGTTGGGGCGATTCTGTGAGAGTCACACAACGGCATCATCGCGCGGATGCGGTCAAGTGAAGAATTGTTGCACAGTGGAACGACATTCCGCGGCAACATAAATGGGTGCTGAGGGTCGCGCTTGAACAGCTGCAGAAGCATCGCGTCCAATTCCAAGACCGTGAAGTTGAAATTGAGGCCCGGGCGCAGCTCATGATATCCGCCGAGTTCTTGAACTCCCAGGCGGGTCTCCCCCTCTCCTGCAGGGGGGCGATACGACGGCGAAGGAAATCTGCGCCTACAGCGCCTATAGTGAGCCCGACAAGCCTGAGGCGAAGGATGCGGGTGACGGCAATCTTCAGCCTGTCATCTTCTGGGGCCACGTTGCTCCAATCATTGCCGCGTACTATTGGGGCTTGGCGCACGGCAGTGAATGGCTGCGGGTTCTCCTCGACGATCCAACACCACTCTGCTCTCCACTCCTCCCACTTGCTGTGGAGCTCACCCTCCAGATATGCTTCCTTCTTGCCGACTCTTGAGATCCAAGCGATCCCGCCGGCAAGAGGCTCTCCTCTCTCAACCCAAGGCATGAAGAAGTGGCGGAAAAGGGCTACGTTTGGGTGGACGCCGACAAAGTTTTCGCACAGATGTGCGAAAAATTCCATGGTCAGGACGGCGTTGGGGGTGAAGTCAAGGAGGCGATACCCGTAGGTGTTCATGATGTCGCCAAAGAATTCAGAGAAAGGCGGACAGAGCCCGCAGTAGAAGAACATCGCGAAAAAGGGGTACCCGTTCGGAGCCAGTCTCGAAGCGGTGGCCGGGAGTACCCTCGTGCGCGGATGCGCTCGCGTCTCCGTCGACCAGAAGAGGTAGAAATACTCCCTCAGCTCCTTCGCACCGAGCTGAGGGGAGAAGAGGGCCCGCTCCTTCCGCAGCGCCGCGAGCCGCTGCGCCTTGGCCGACTTCACGCCCTTCCCCTTGTCAGCTTTTGGAGCCATTGTGGAGGTGGTGGGGGAGATCGGCGGCGTTGGTGGTGCTGGTGGCAATGGGGGGGGGGGGGCGGAGCGCTGCTCTCTTTTGACTTTGAGAAGAAGGAGGAGAGCGGCGGAAATTTTGGAGAATGGAGCGGTGACCAGCGAAGTGGGCAAACTGCCCCTGTTTCCCCTGCTTATAAAGAGGGAGGGGGCGGACGTTTCGCCCTTCCGAATAAAGAAACCACCCACGATCTCTCCCACGATGCCGCATTCAACGCGTGCCGTTCGGGGAGGGCGCGGTGGATACGGAGCAAGATTCGGCGTAACCCAGGCCGCGCGTGCCCGTGCCCTGTTTTGGGCCTGGCCCAACAGCGCTCGGTGCCGTGTGTGGCCCAGGCCCGGGGGCTCCTGTCGGTGTACTAGAGTAGGGGTACCTTAGTATCCCGAACTTGTGCACGGGCAGTTGCAGCACCCCGCGGCAAGGCTCGCCGGGCGACCGCCAAGGTCCTCCGTGGTTCCCTTGGAGCCATTCAAGAACAACGTATTCAATCCAAGGAGACAAGGCCCCGGCAAGAGGAGCTTGCCGGGAAGGCCAACCAAGGCATCCCAAGGAACTTTCCGCGACGCGCCACGCGTCCCGACAAGGCAACAAGGCCCCGGCAAGAGGAGCTTGCTGGGAAGACCAATCAAGGCATCTCGAGGCCTAGTGAGCGACAAGTTTCCGGGCGCGACAAGACGATGACCGCGGCAAGGCGCTTGCCGCGGCAAGTAACCACTCTGTACCCACGCTCCAGCACATCCGCCAACGTGTCACTCTGGGGGCCTTTCCAGGCGCGCGTGGCATGAGGCTGTGCAGCCAGCGGTGCGCGGTGGCATGCGATGCTGACAAGATCGCCATCGTGGCGAACGGTGGCGTCCCTGACGGTCCCTTTCTGCACTGTTTGGGCGACACAGACGGGCATTTAATGCCTTTGTCCCCTGCCGTCAGGGTTAGGTAGGATACACTGTGCAAGTAGGTGTACCAACCGCAACACTTTTTACGCTTTTACCCCTTCTCTACGTTGCCACCTGTCGGTGACCCCTTGAGCATATAAAAGGAGGCCGATGCGCAACGTAGAGGAGGTTCGGATCATTCGGAAGCCAGAAAAACAGTTAGCTCTATCGAGCAAGAACAGAATACAATCAGACAAGCAGCAGTAGGAGTATTATCTCTCCGGAGAGCTCCGAAGCTGGGTAAACTGCTCGTGTGCTTCGCCTCGATCCGCTCTTCGTGCGACCTCCGCCCCCCGCAGAAACTAAAGGGGCCCGGTCCGCCGGCCCCATAGGTGTTCGTGGATCAGCTTCCCCGACAGCTTCTTCAAAGACGTCATATCAGCAGGGTCAACATTATCCTTGTAAAATTTCAACTCTTCCGTTGCACAAACCGACTCAGCATAGGCCGCGTCACCTTCTTCACACTCCAAGGCTATCTTCCGACTTCCATGTACTGTGATGGTCCCTTTGTAACCCGGCATCTTGAGCTGCAGATAAACATAACACAGCCGTGCCATGAACTGTGCATAAGCCGGCCGTCCAAACAGAGCGTGGTATGGGCTTCTGATCTTGACGACTTCAAAAGTTAACTTCTCAGCCCTGGAATCATGCTCATCTCCAAAGGCTACCTCCAATTCAATCTTTCCAACTAGGTATGCCGACTTACCGGGCACTACTCCATGGAAGACAGTATTGGATGTCTTAAGATTTTAGTCAGTTAACCCCATGCGACAGAAAGTCTCATAATAAAGGATATTAATGCTGCTACCTCCATCCACGTGTACCTTAGTAAACTTATATCCACCAACTTGAGGCGCCACCACCAAAGCCAAGTGACCCGGATTATCAACCCGGGGCGGGTGATCTTCCCGGCTCCACATAATGGGTTGCTCAGACCATCGCAAGTATTGGGGAACTGCCGGCTCAACGGTGTTCACAACCCTCTTGTGAAGCTTCTGGTCCCGTTTGCATAAACTTGTGGTGAAAACGTGATACTGCCCGCTGTTCAACTACTTTGGATGATTTTGATACCAGATTGCTGCTGCTGCTGACCCCCTGGCCAGATTGCTGATTGTAACCTCCCTGGTTACCTTGATTATATCCACCCTGATTATTTTGGTGGCCCTGGAAGCCGGAATTAGAACCGCCACCTCCATAACCCGATCCTTGGAAAATGCCACTACCTGAGCCGCCGCCCGGCCCTTGATCGCTATCAAACGCGTTGGAATTTTTGAAAGCCTTCATATTCGTACAATCTTTCCAAAGATGAGTGGCTGGCTTCCTCTGCGAGCCATGCCTTGGACATGGCTCATTAAGTAATTGCTCAAGAGTAGGACCTGACCCGCTGTTCCAAGGAGGCGCCCTCCCCTTACAATGTTGATTGTTGCCCTACGCATTGGTGTTAGCCACAAACTCCGAGCTACCATCAGCCTTGAGTTTACCATTGCCCCCCTGATTCGCTGGGTTATGCTGCGGACCCTTAGCATTGCCATTCTTTTTCCCTTCCCTGTCTTCTCATCGTCAGACTCGGGGTCCTTGGTATTATCAGAGTCGGCATACTTGGCCAGAGCCGCCATCAGCTGGCCCATGTCATTACAATCGCACTTGAGCCACCCCAGTTTCTGTTTAAGAGGCAAGAAACGACATTTTTTCTCCAACATTAAGATCGCAGAGCCTGCGTCCATCTTATCGGATGAATGTATGATAGATTTGACCCGGCACACCCAATGAGTCGTGGATTCGCCCTCCTCTTGCTTGCAGTTAGTCAAGTCCACAATCGACATGGGCTGCTTGCATGTGTCTTTAAAGTTCTGAATGAACCGGGCCTTCAACTCTTGCCATGACCCGATGGAATTGGCAGGCAGCCCTTTTAACCAAGTATGGGCCATTCCGTCCAGCATCATGGTGAAGTATTTGGCACACGCAGCGTCACTGACCTCAGTAGCTCCATGGCCATCTCATAGCTGTCAATCCACTCCTCGGGAGGTAAATCGGCTGTGTAATTAGGCACCTTCCGAGGTCCTTTGCAATCCTTGGGCAAACGCTCATTACGCAGAGCCGACACCAAACAGGGTACACCTGTAGACCGAGAGGTCACGCCTGCCTCAATCGAAGTTGTAGGATAAACCGGAAAGGGCTGTTGAGTCGCCTGCTGAGCTGCTTGCTGAGCTGCCTGCTCGGCTTGTCGACGCAAGCTAAGGGCTCCATCACGCGCCGGGTCATGCCCGCGCGGTTGATCACGGCTCTGGGTGTTGCTTGAAAGGCCGGTGAGTCCATATGCCTGCTATAACTCCGGCTCCAGCTTTGGTGAGGAGTTGAGTGAATCATGTCTTGACTATAAGAATATGCCTCCTGCTGCGCCAAGGCCGTCTGAAAAAGGTCTCTGACCCTTCGCGTTTCAACCGCCGTTGGAGAGTCGCCATCCACCGGGAGAGCCGCCAATTGTGCTGCCGCAACAATCATATTTTCCAATGGATTAGAATAGTGACCCGGTGGCGTTGGTACATGTTGAGGCGGAGCGGTATTCATACGAGGGGGTTCTGTCACGCGTGGCTGAACCGGCGTTCCTGCCCCGGGAGCCACAATCCAGTTTATCTCCAGCGGGTTACTGGGCCCTGCACCGGGCGTGTGGAAGAGGTTTCTAGGCTCATAAACCGTAGGCAGACGAGACTGGTGCCTTCGCCTCATAATCTCATTTGACACGTTCTGATCCATCGCAAGCTAAAAAGCCTCAGATTGAATCCACTGGGCCTGAGCGTCCAAAGCTGCCCATTAAGCGGCCATCCTGACATCCTCCGCCGCCAAGTCTTCCTTAGCTTGTGCTACCTCCTCACGTAACTGTGCCACCTCTACATCGTGCTGAGCCTGATTTGCCGGGTTGACCACAACTGTTAGCAGAGCCGTCAATTTATCCATTAAAGCCATCAAAACCTGAGCCGGCGGGCGCACATGGCCTCTTACCCCGGCTGCCGTCACCGCTGTTGACCCGGAAGTCATTGCTGCCACAACTATAGAATTTTGCCCAGGCTGGGTACCAGCCATGAAGATCCCAACTTTGTTCAGCAACTCAAAGGGGTCCGGGATACTGTTGCCATTGGAATAGCCCCCAAGCCCGCCATCTTGCAGTTGATACAACGAATCCGTCTCACCCATGGATGACTCATGATTAGAGTAGATGGCCGTCTCACCGCCAGACATAGATCCTTTAGAAAATTCCCCTCCATGGATGCATCCCACGAAGGCATGCTTCATGGTGGGCTGAGCTCGGGCAAGTCTCGCACACTGAGCCATCTCGATGATGTCGGTGCAGATGTCCGGCTTAGGGCTCGGCTCGCCGATCTTGCCGATGAAGACGTGGATTCCGCCGAAGGGGACCTGGTACCCGTACTCAATTGAGTCGGCGTCGGGCCCCCAGCCTGCATTGTCGATGTAGAGTTTGCCGCGACGACTCTTGGTCATCCGGCCCACAACGTATCCCTTGAGCCCTTCGAAGCTGCCCTTTAATAACTCAAATCCACCGTGCGCTAGCCCCATGGTGGGTGCCAACTGTCGTGGAAATGTCACGGCAGATGTCCTAGCAAAAGGACTTAGTCGTGGAGCCATCGCAACTAGGAAGCTTAAATGGGTTAAACGGAACAAAGGACACGGGAGTTTATATTGGTTTGGCCCCTTCCGGTGAAGGTAAAGGCCTAATCCAGTTTGAGGTGGTATTGCTTATGTCTCGATTACCAGGGAGCGAATCCGCTTGACCTAGCTTTCGTTGTCATGTTCCTTGCCTTAAACCGCCGCCGGGACATCCCTTTATATACAGAGGTCGATGCCCAGCGGCTTAGAGAGTCCCGGCCAGCTCATAAATAGTTTCCGGCTCAGTGACTATCTATTCTTGCCTTAAAGTACAAACTATCACATATATGGTGGTTTACCCTTACGGGCCTTAAGCCATCTTTGGGCCTTGGGCCCTTTATCTAAACCATCATCTTCAGAATGCCTTCGTGGGCTTTATGATGATGAATCGCCATAGGTATAACCCGGCGCCTCCTGGGCGGGTGACACCTAATAGTTATATCCCAACAGGAGGGATAAAACTTAAAAGATGCCTGGTGTAGAATTTGCAATGCTCAAAATAAATCTACTCGTATGCAATCTACTACCGTTCTCCTTCGCAGTTTTTATGTGGGTATAACCCCTTGGAATAGATATGTTCTAGATACCATTACCGAGGGAAAGTTCTTGGGGAGTCACACATGTGATGCTTATAATGCTATGATGGATTTGGTAGGCTCGCCACCTCTTATGGTTAATGAAACAATTTTAACTTTGGAACATGTGATACAAAGATCTGATATTATTGAGAATAAAATGGCTAACGTAGATCTTATTGAAAACTAGGATAAAAGGATTCATAATCATATCACTCAATATGGATCTAAGGTGGGAGTCACTTTAAAGAATCTAAGGGAAAAGGAACCCATAGTTAATGAAAAGATAGATCAAGATTCTACTAGAATTGGCAAGCTACTCCTAGTTTACCTTCGACCAAAGCTACTAAGTTTATGAAGGAAATATGACATAGAGGCAATAATAAAGGTTTATTACTCAAGCTAGAATTTTATTGATCGTAAACTTAAATACATGTGTGAATACATAAACAAACACCATGTCCCTAGTAAGCCTCTACTAGACTAGTTTGTTGATCAGAGATGGTTAAGGTTTCCTAATCATGGACATGTGTTTTCATTTGATAACGGGATAACATCATTAGGAGAATGATGTGATGGACAAGACCCATCCGTTAGCTTAGCATAATGATCGTTCAGTTTTATTGCTATTGCTTTCTTCATGTCAAATACATATTCCTTCGACTATGAGATTATGCAACTCCTGGATACGGGAGGAATACCCTGTGTGCTATCAAACGCCACAACATAACTGGGTGATCATAAAGATGCTCTACAGGTATCTCCAGAGGTGTTTGTTGAGTTGGCATAGATTGAGATTAGGATTTGTCACTCTGAGTATCGGAGAGGTATCACTGGGCCCTCTCGGTAATACAAATCATAAGCTTGCAAGCAAATGACTAAGGAGTTGTTCACAAGGTGATGTATTACGGAACGAGTAAAGAGACTTGCCGGTAACAAGATTGAACTAGGTATAGAGATACCGATGATCGAATCTCGGGCAAGTAACATAGCGATGGACAAAGGGAATTATGTATGTTGGCATAAAGGTTCGACCGATAAAGATCTTTGTAGAATATGTAGGAGCCAATATGGGCATCCAGATTCCGATATTGGTTATTTACCGGAGAGGTGTCTCGGTCATGTCTACATAGTTCTCGAACCCATAGGGTCTGCACGCTTAACGTTCATTGACGATATAATATTATATGTGTTATGTGAATTTGTGACTGAATGTTGTTTGTAGTCCTGGATGAGATCACAGACATGACGAGGAGTCTTGAAATAGTCGAGGGGTAAAGATTGATATATAGGACGATGATATTCGGACACCGAAAGTGTTTCAGGGGGTATCGGGTACTTATCGGGTCACCGGAACGGGTTCCGGGCACCCCCGACAAAAGATATGGGCCGTATGGGCCAAGAGGGGAAACACACAAGCAACAAGGGGCTTGTGCGCCCCCATATGGGCCGGCCTAAGGAGGATAAGGAAAGGGGAGAAGGGAAAGGAAAGTGTGGATTAGGATTCCCACTTCCTTCCCTCTCCCCCCTCTTTCCTTCCCCCTTGAGCGAACATGGTAGGGAAGCGCAGGGCAAGGCAAGCCCCTAGGGAGCGGCGGCCAGCCCTAGGGCGCACCCTGGCCTCTCCCTCCCCCTCCCACCTATATATATGAGGGAGGGGGGCACCTAGCACACAACAGATAAATTGTTAGCCATGTGCGACGCCCCCTCCACCGTTTACACCCCCCGTCATATTTTCATAGTGCCTAGGAGAAGCCCCGCGAAGATAACTTCACCTTCACCGTCACCATGCCATCGTGCTGCCAGAACTCATCTACTACCTCGCCATCTTGCTGGATCAAGAAGGCCGAGGACATCACCGAGCTGAACGTGTGCATAACGCATAGGTGTTGTGCGTTCGGTACTAGATCGGTTGGAGCGCGAAGAAAGTTCGACTACATCAAACACGATGTAAAACGCTTCCCCTTACGGTCTATGAGGGTACGTAGACACACTCTCCCCCTCTCTTTGCTATGCATCTCCTTGAAAGATCTGTTGGGGAACGTAGCATGCAATTTCAAGAAATTTCCTACACTCACGCGAGATCTGTCTAGGAGATGCATAGCAACGAAGGGGGAGAGTGTGTCTACATACCCTCTTATACCGTAAGCGGAAGCATTTCACAACGCGGTTGATGTAGTAGAACTTTCTTCACGATCCACCAATCTAGTACCGAACGTACGGCACCTCCGAGTTCTGCACACGTTCAGTTCGGTGATGTCCCTCGCCTACTTGATCCAGTGATGTCTACTAGAACTACGTCGGTATTTCCCCAAAAAGGAAGGAATGATGCAGCATAGCAACGGTAGGTATTTCCCTGAGTGATGAGACCAAGGTTATCAAACCAGTAGGAGAACCACGCAACACAACATAAACAGCTCTTGTACACAAAGAACAAATACTTGCAACTCGACATAAGAGAGGGGTTGTCAATCCCTCACGGGTAAAAAGATAGATAAAATTGTAGTAGATTGGATAAATAGATCTCGCGGGAACGTGAGATAAAATAAATTACTAAAAATTGCAGCAAGGTATTTTTGTATTTTTGGTTTAATAGATCTAAAAATAAAAGCAAATAAAAATAGATCGCGAAGGCAAATATATTAAAGAAGAGACCCGGGGGCCGTAGATTTCACTAGTGGCTTCTCTCGAGAAAAATAGCACACGGTGGAATAACAAATTACTGTTGGGCAATTGATAGAACTTCAAATACTCATGATGATATCCAAGCAATGATCATTATATAGGCATCACATCCAAGATTAGTAAACCGACTCCTGCCTGCATCTACTACTATTACTCCACACATCGACTGCTATCCAGCATGCATCTAGTGTATTAAGTTCATGGAAATACAGAGTAATGCAACAAGAACGATGACATGATGTAGACAAGATCTATTTATGTAGAAATAGATCCCATCTTGTTATCCTTAATAGCAACGATACATACGTGTTGGTTCCCCTCCTGTCACTAGGATCAAGCACCATAAGATCGTACCCATCACAAAGCACCTTTTCCCATTGCAAGATAAATAGATCAAGTTGTCCAAACAAAACCCAAATATCAGAGAAGAAATACGAGGCTATAGGCAATCATGCATATAAGAGATCCAAGAAGACTCAAATAACCTTCATGGATAAAAACATAGATCTGATCATAAACTCAAAGTTCATCGGATCCCAACACCGCTAAAAGAATTACATCATATGGATCTCCAAGAGACCATTGTATTGAGAATCAAGAGAGAGAGAGAGAGAGAGAGGAATCCATCTAGCTACTAACTACGGACCCGTAGGTCTACAATGAACTACTCACGCATCATCGGAGAGGCACCAATGGACATGATGAACCCCTCCATGATGGTTTTTAGATTGGATCTGGTGGTTCTGGAACTTGCAGCGGCTGCAATTGATTTTCGTAGATTCCCCTAGGGTTTCTGAAATATTGGGGTATTTATAGAGCAAAGAGGCGGTGCGGGAGGCCACCGAGGTGGGCATAACCCACCCGGGTGCTCCTGGGCCCCCAGGCGCGCCCTGGTGGGTTGTGCCCCCCCTCGGGGCACCCCTCTGGTACTTCTTCGACCCATCTTGTGTCTTCTGGTCCAAAAAAAATCCACAAAAAGTTTCGCTGCGTTTGGACTCCGTTTGGTATTGATTTCCTGCCATGTAAAAACAACATCAACTGACACTGGGCATTATGTCAATAGGTTAGTACCAAAAATTGATATAAAATGATTGTAAAATATCCAAGAATGATAATATAATAGCATGGAACAATAAAAAACTATAGATACGTTGGAGACGTATCAGCATCCCCAAGCTTAATTCCCACTCGTCCTCGAGTAGGTAAATGATAAAAAAGAATTTTTGATGTGGAATGCTGCCTAACATGTTCATCACATATCCTTTCCTTTGTAACATGGAGATTTGGACTTTTATATGCTTCAAAGCAATAGTCTAGTTTTGACATCAAGACTTTAATACTCAAGCATATCAACAAGCAAGCATGTCTTTTAGAATATCAACACTAAAGCAAGTTATCCCTAGACCATTATGCTCAATCATTGATCCATTCATGAAACACACTCGAATACTAGCTATACCCAATGCTCAAGTACGATCATAGTGACCCTTAGTTGGTGCTTTATAAGAGAATATGGAGACTAAAATAAAAATGAAAATTGTTTAAAGTAAAAGAAAGGCCCTTCGCAGAGGGAAGTAGGGATTTGTAGAGGTGCCAGAGCTTAAAGCGAAAATTAAGAGATAAAAACATTTTGGCAGGCATACTTTTCCCACCAACGAAAACGACTTAGAGTTCCCAACACTTTCCATGCTAGATATATCACAGGCGGTTCCCCAAAAGAAAATAAAGTTTATTCCTTTTTCGACCATACTTTCACTTTCCATGGCTAACCGTATCCACAAGTGCCCTCCACACCAACACTTTCCAAGGAATTTATTATTTGACATTATAAAGAAAATTAATTTTTCATTTTGGAACTGGGCATCCCTAATACCTTTGTCATACTCTCATGTAATGACTAGTGAATAAACACTCATCGTGAGAATAACACATCTAGCATGGAAAACATCGGCCACCACCCACCGCCTCGCGAGCGGTATGAGCACACAGAAGAGAAATTTATTTTGAAAATTAGAGATGGCACATGCAAATTTGATTAGAATGGCATGAAAATACCGTACATATGTAGGTATAGTGGACTCATATGGCAAAACTGGTTTAAAGGGTTTTGGATGCACAAGCAGTGATCATACTTAGTGCAAATGGAGGCTAGCAAAAGGATTGAGAAGCGTCCAACCAAGAAACTAAAAATCTCGTAAGCGAGTATTAAGCATAACTAACACCAAATAATGCACCACAAGTAGGAGGTAATTTCATTGCATAACTATTGACTTCCGTGCTTACATAGGGAACCACAAACCTTAACACCAATATTCTTACTAAAGGATAATTCCTCATCAACATGACTCACATATCATATCATCATGTCTCAAAACCATTACAAAGAACCAAGTTTATTTTGTCCAATGATCTTCATGAAAGTTTTTATTATATCCTCCTTGGATATCTATCACTTTGGGACTAATTTCATATGTTGCTTTTAATAAGCTCAAACAAATTTAAGTGAAGAACATGAGCATAATATTTCTTTCTCTCAGAATAATTTAAGTGCAGTAAGAGAGAATTTCTTAAATTTTTTTACTAACTCCCAAATAAATCTAAGTGAAGCATGAGAGCATTTCTTCAAAAATAACAAAGCACACCGTGCTCAAAAAGATATAAGTGAAGCAGTAGAGCAATTCCATGGCTCTAAAAATCTAAGTGAAGCATAGGAGCAAGCATAGCATAATTTTCGGCTCTCTCAAAAAGGTGTGTCCAACAAGGATTCAAGACTTAAAACACAAAGCAAAACAAGCAAAGACTCATATCATACAAGACGCTCCAAGCAAAACTCATAATATGTGACGAATAAAAATATAGTTCCAAGTAAAATTTCCTTTTGATGTGTGCTAGAACTACGTCGGTATTTCCCAAAAGAGGAAGGGAAGATGCAACACATTCCTCAGTGATGAGACCAAGGTTATCGAACCAGTAAGAGAACCATGCAACACCACGTAAACAACTCCTGCACACAAACAACAAATACTTGCAACCCGATGTAAGAGAGGGGTTGCCAATCCCTCATGGGTAAAAAGATAGATAAAATTGTAGTAGATTGGATAAATAGATCTCGCGGGAACGCGAGATAAAATAAATTACTAAAAATTGCAGCAAGGAATTTTTGTATTTCTAGTTTAATAGATCTAAAAATAAAAGCAAATAAAAATAGATCACGAAGGCAAATATATTAAAGAAGAGACCCGGGGGTCGTAGATTTCAGTAGTGGCTTCTCTCGAGAAAAATAGGAAATGGTGGAATAACAAATTACTGTTGGACAATTGATAGAACTTCAAATACTCATGACGATATCCAGGCAATGATCATTATATAGGCATCACATCCAAGATTAGTAGACCGACTCCTGCCTGCATCCACTACTATTACTCCACACATCGACCGCTATCTAGTATGCATCTAATGTATTAAGTTCATGGAAAACGTAGTAATGAAATAAGAACGATGTCATGATGTAGACAGGATCTATTTATGTGGAAATAGACCCCTCTTGTTACCCTTAATAGCAACGATACATACGTGTCAGTTCCCCTTCTGTCACTTGGATCACACAGCGTAAGATCGAACCCATCACAAATCACCTCTTCCCATTGCAAGATAAATAGATCAAGTTGGCCAAACAAAACCTGTCGTGGAAAGGTCACGACAGATGTCCTAGCAAAAGGACTTAGTCATGGAGCCATCTCAACTAGGAAGCTTAAAGGGGTTAGAATGGGACAAAGGACATGGAGTTTATACTGGTTCGGCCCCTTGCGGTGAAGGTAATGGCCTAATCCAGTTTGAGGTGGTATTGCTTATGTCTCGATTACTAGGGAGCGGATTCACTTGACCTAGCTTTCGATCAGATCTTTCTTGACCTGAACCGCCACCGGGTCATCCCTTTATATACAGAGGTCGACGCCCAGGGGCTCACGGAGTCCTGGCCGGCTCATAAACAGTGTCCGGCTCGGTGACTATCTATTCCTGCCTTACAATACAAGTCATACACATATGGCGGTTTATCTCTACGGGCCTTAAGCCGCCTTTGGGCCTTGGGCCCTTACCTGAACCGCCATCTTCAAGTGTCTCCTTGGGCTTCATATTATGAATCGCCTATAGCTATAACTCAGCCCCTCCTGGGCGGGTCATACCTAATAGTTATATCCCCAACATTAGGCCCCAGATTGATTTAAACTGGTTCATGTCAATCTTCAATGCTTAGGAAAAAATCTTCTGCTCTTCATCTGTGCGAGAGTTTATAATCCACCATGACGTCATCTTCTGTAGTTGTGATAACCCACCATGATGTCATCTACCATTAATTCACACTTTGTCCAACATATCTCAACAGATCCTTATCTTAATAACTGTCCCGAAAATCGAGGCGTCTGGGCAGCTAGATAACCATTTTTTCGGCCTCCTTGTTTTTCGTGCCCACTTATCAGTCCTTCCTTATAAATAGCCACGACTGGTCTTTCCTCATTCTCCCCCTTTCCAGCATCTTCTTCCTCTCGCGACCCCCTGCCGATCGAGCTCTACCGCCGCTGCAGAGCACCTCGTCCTCCTCAACCTCGGTCGCTTCAACAACCTGTGTTGGACTAGAGTACGCCGGCGCCCCACCGTAGTTGAATCTGCACCTGTAAGTGCTTCTTCTCCAGCATGCTAGATCACATTAGGGTTCCTGAGTGTTCATCGTGTTCTTCGTGAGTTCTCCATAGTTCCTCCATCGTAACATCTTTCGATCCGAAAATAGTATAGAACTTATGTGGTGGTTGTTTTCCCCCACTTTTGATACCAGCGGATCCCCTTTCTCTGGAAAGAGATCTCATTTAGAGCATAAGAACTCCCTGTACTAGTTTTTTAGGTCTTGAATTATTTTCTTTCTCTGAACTGCCGCTGATCCAAAATAATGATTGCAATTTGTGAAACTTGTTTATGTAGCACTTAGCCAAAACCTGCACCTTGATAGATCCACCTAGCCATGGCGACTCATACCACCGACCTTTAACAGTAATGCTCAGTAGATAACATCAAACTCTCATGGCGGCTTAAATAACCTGACGTAATTAGCCATATACCATTAGGCCCCTTTATAAACCGCCAGTCTGAATATGTTCTTGTAATACTTTTTCCTCCGGCTTAAAATTGAACCGACAAATTTACTCTTTTTTAGGCTTCCTTCTTCACAATGCCTCCCAAAACAACCACTTCTTGCAATTGGGTCAAATCCATCATCACGGAGAGCACACTTGACCACTTTGTGAAAACCGGCTATCTGCCCAAAAAAGATGTCATGTCTTCTCGCCCTCCTAAACCAATAGAAGAGAAGCCTGAACCCAAAGATGGAGAGGTCATCATTTTTACTGATCACAGGAACCGGGGCTTCTCACTGCCCGGCTCTAAGTTCTTCAGAGACGTCCTGCGCTTTTCTGACCTCCATCCTCAAGACACCGGACCCAATTCCGTCTCTAATATTTGCAACTTTCAAGTGTTCTGCGAGGTGTACCTTGGAGAAGAGCCCAACTTGCTTCTTTTCAGACAATTGTTTTAACTGAACCGCTAGAATGAATACTCCAACGGACCTAGTTTGGAGCTTGGCGGGGTCTTAATCCAACGATGGAGAGATGCCATTTTTCCTTATGCGCAATCGCCGAGTCACCCCAAGGATTGGAACCAGACATGGTTCTACTGCCAAGATACTTCTCCAGCTGATGAGAATCCTCTACCTGCCTTCCGCGCTCTGCGTCTCGAATCCAATCACCCGCTCCTCGACAAGTGGTCAGTCACTAAACGCCAGAAGCTCGCCCCTACCCTTGCAAAGACCAAAGCTCTGTTGGGGAATGGCTTAAATGGCATTGATTTAGTCCGGTGCCGGGTCGCATGGCGGGTCATCCCGTTGACTCGCCGCTCCGGGCTAATGTGCACTTACACAGGTGACAAAAAGATCCTCTATGCCACAACCCTGAAGATTTACCTGATGATCTTGTCAATGACATGACGAAGTCGCTTTTGAATGAAAGCCTAGCAGACTGTGGCAAGGTGGGACTAAGCCCTTTCTGCAAAGCTAACCCAGCTCCAGCGGTAAGCTGCCAAACCTAGTTATTTTACCTTTATCTTTGATGTTTTGTCATAACTCAAACCTTTGCTGATTTTCACAGGCTGATGATAAATTTTGGAAGAAAAAATATGATCATGAGGCTGCCAAGAGAGCCAAGAAGGCCAAGAAAGCCGCCAGGAAAGCCGGCGTTCATAAAAGAGGAAAGAAGCCCAGCGCTTCTGAATTGCTTCAACTGGAGGACTCCTACGAGTCGGAGGTAGCCCTTGACTCTCTTGGCTCATTTTTTAACCACCTTATTGAGACTGATTATCATCAGGGTGACACGGGAACGAGTTAGGGAGTGGATGAAGAGGTAACTATTATTTCCTCCGACTCCAAGCCTTTTCCACGACAAAAAATCTGAAGAGTAACCCGAAAAGTAAGATTTTCACATCCCTTAGCTTACAAGGATCCTCACTTTCTTTTGAAGCGGCAGATTCATGAGAGCCGGAGGCAGACCCGGTCCAGCAAGGATGCAGAACTCTCCTCCGGCATACCGAATACGCCGAGGAAATGCCGGAATGAGGTTACCTCTGACTTAAACCCTTTTTATCCTTTGGCAGGTCTCACTCGTCAACCACTCAACTCTTCTGATTCAAATTATCAGGAAACTTCACATTCTTCCGGCGACTCAATCCAGTCAAATATGCCGACTTTCAAGATCGCTCCAGGGTAATGACGATTTACTTATCCTTTACTCATTTCAATCTTTCTACACTTTGTACTGACCCTTTTTGACTTTTGAAGTGGAAAAGCAAAGCCCAGTAAGTGGACAAAGAAGAACAAGCCAGTTGAGGATCCAAAGGTCAATGAAACGGAGAAGCAAATTCCAGCTCCTGAAATCTCTGTTCCTGAGCTGCCACTTGAGCCGGTTCATGACATGCCAACAATGACTGCTGACCCACCTATTGATCAACCCGCCGACGGTTCTTTAAACCCTGAAGCTTCAAGCCCGGTTAAGACAGCCAACCCACAAGATGTTGACGTGGAAATCACCAAGACCGGCTATGCTGATCCGGGGAGACCTACTGTGCTAGCCAAGTGTTCTGCCAAGGAGGAGCGTAAAGTCAGATTTGACATGGCTGATTACTCCCATTTGAACATTGGTGAAGTTTTTTTATGGTTATCTTAGCCAAGTGCATAGCAGCCGCAATCTTGAAGTAGACATGGTGACTCAAATGCATCAGAAGTTTGAGGTACGAATCCTTCCTTTACTGAGTTATGCTTACTATGCCAGCCCCCAAGTCTACTATTTAGTAAATATGCTATAGACTTTAAATGAACCATGAGCATAAGTCATATCCTTTGGTAGAATCCTTTGATCAGCCGATTGAATCTGTAGTCCCTAAGGGCCAGTTTAATCAACATGAATGAGTCGTCCCTTCGTATGTTTGTGTAGAAGATAGTACTTGTGTAATTTTTAACAACAATATGCATTAGTCCCCAATAGCCAAGTACTCTTGCTTGCAAAGTGCTTGGGACTTACTCTCATAAACCGCCACTTTAGAAAAAACTTTAGGTAGACATTAGCCCCCATGTGCCAAGTGTTGTTGCTTGCAAAAGGCTTGGGACTTAATATTGTATATTAACTCTTAAATTATGATGTTGATCCGTCTTATGAACAGACCACCACTGCTCAATTTCAAACAGAGTTGTCTGAGCTGAAGACCCGTTTGGAGCTGCAGGAGCTGGAGACCCAAAGAGCAAATTCAAAATTTGAGTTCAGCGTATCTGAACAAGAAAAACTAAAGGCCGACTTTGAAGTCGAGAAAAATGCCTGGGCTGTAGAAAAGACTGCCTTGACCCATCGAGCTGAAAAAGCAGAGGCGACTCTTGAAGAAGTGACCACTGAATTATCCGGCTTAAAACACCATGTATCTCAAATGGTCTCAGCTATCTTTGGGAAGCCGCAGTACAAGTGTCAAGTGTTGAATATCTCTCTTGGTCATATGAACTGTCTTTAACTCACCTGTTATTATTATGCAGGTCCCAGGAGTAGCAACCTCAACCAAGACATGCTTGTGAAGCTAAAGGCGGTTTACACACTGGTAGATCAACTCTACACTGGTGCTCAGCATGCATTGGCCACAGTTGATCTATCCACTGAAGCCCCCACGCTCTTGGTTGACGTTCTAAAGAAGCTTTCTATGCTGCCCCAACGGCTTAATGAAATAAAACGATCATCTGCGTGAGCCGGAGCCGTATCTGCCTTAAGCCAGGCCAAAGCATGGCTTTCGGAACTAGACCCGACCGACATCTCAATTGGATATCCAAGCCTCAAGGAGGATGGCACTCCGTTTGAACAGACGGACTTTGCTACTTGCATGAAGGAGATGCGTCCTGTGGCCAGTCTGATTGCGAATGATACAGACCTCATCAAGTACCATCCGGCTTATGACCTGGGAAACCAGAGGATATCAACACCAACTTATAAAGTGACAAGCCTGATCCCCCCAATCCGTAAGTACACCTTCACCCCTGAAGTTGACCCGTCCAGGATAATTGATGATGAAGCTGAGTTTGAAGCTTTGAATGGCATTGTCTGGTCATCATCAACCTTCTAGGACGGGGAACAGGACAAAGAAGCGGAGAGGGTTGATCCAGAAGCCTCAGGCCAGCAAAGGCAGGAAGATTAATCCGCTGGGCGGCTCATATACGTGATGTTGAAAAAACAATTGATTATTTAGACTTGGGGAATCATGCAATAGGGTAGAAATAACTTTGCTCTGTCGTGCCATCGTGCACAT
The DNA here is from genome assembly GCF_018294505.1 of Triticum aestivum. Classification (NCBI taxonomy): domain Eukaryota; kingdom Viridiplantae; phylum Streptophyta; class Magnoliopsida; order Poales; family Poaceae; genus Triticum; species Triticum aestivum. Next base: position 106,072,314 of record NC_057804.1, read on the forward strand.
TTTGGTGCTTCAACACTGTTAAGCCGTCGCCTTATATTTACCCATGTTATACTTATCATCTATTTTCCTTATGCATAAGAAAGTCTCCGAACTATCATGCACACAAAAATAGATCACAGGAACCCTTGGCGGTTTACCGCAGGGCGGATCATAATATCTCACATATAACCTGATGTAGGGCGGAACCCTAGGGGCCGATCTTTGACGTTTGGAGAGGATTCCTATGAAGAACATGAAGAACATGAGGAGGGGAATGAGGGAAATCACGGGGGAAACACAAGAGAAACACTCAACCGACGAGAATAAGGTCACACATGTGCTAGATCATCGAAACACACGAGAGAGGTACAAGATCCAAATCCAACAAGGGACGATACAAAGGGTAACCGGTTCTTCTCCATGAGGAGGTCTTGATGATGGTCTTCTCCAGATGGAGGTCTTGAATCCATGTGGATCTTCTCCGAAGAGTTGTTGGTCCCTCACGAGGAGTAGATCCGGATGGATGAGCGAGGCTCTATCTCACAAATGAGCTAAATCAACGCTAACCCTAAAATGTAGGTAGGAGAAGAGTATATATAGTTTACGGGGCGAAAGGGTACACGGGCCTCGGCCCAAGTCACTGTGCGCAGGCAGGGCCGGAAGTTCCAGGTGGGGCCAGAAGTTCCGGGCGCCGGAGGTTCTGGGCAGGTTCCAGCCTAAGTAGAGAGTTGGCACAGGTGGAGCTGGGCTAGCGTCCAGGGGCCGGAAGGTTCAGGCTGGCTGGAAGTTCCGGGGGCCGGAAGGTCTGGGCCGGGTTCCGGGCAGGTTCCACGCTAACCAGAGAGTTGGCACGCCCGGGCTGGTCGAAGTCGTCGGAGGGTGGAAGCTCCGGGTCGGCCAGAAGTTCCGGGGGCCAGAATTTCCGGGCTCTGGTCGAAAGTTCTGGGCTCCGTGGCTTGAGTGTTGTACCTGATCATACATAGCATCTCGGACTTAGGCAGTAGCCATGTCTCACTGGAAGAAGAGGGAAACTCAAGTAGGAGTGATGTCACCTCAGATTGAATAGCACGAGCCCTTTCTCTTGTCATGGGTCCTCTTGGTGCTTGGTGAGACGATGGTAGGTCCAAGGCGATGACCGTAGGATGCTCCGCATTATCTCCCCCCCGGGAAATACCAACCTCGGATCGAAATCCTCATCACCATGGTACGGGGAGAGATCGTTGACGTTGAAGATGTCACTCACGTTGTACTTGTCTCGTGGGAGGTCGATCTTGTAGGCGTTGTTTTTGTAGCGTGCTAGAACCTTGAATGGTCCATCGGCTTGTGGAAGAAGCTTGGACTTGCATTCCTTGGGAAAGCGGTCCTGCGAAGGTGTATCCACACAAGATCTCCAATGTTGAATATCATGGGTTGCTTGTTAATGTTGAGCTTGGTCGTGAGTCATTGTACTTGGCGCTCTATAGTGTGCCTTGTATCCTCATGCATCTTCCTGAGGTACCTTGCTCATGCACTCGCATCCATGTTGGTGTGCTCTTGTAGTGGAAGAGGTAGGATGTCCAATGGGGACAACAGGTTAAAACCGTAGACGACCTCGAAAGGGGACTTGCCGGTAGTCAAATGTCTTGCGCGGTTGTAAGCATACTCGGCGATGGGAAGACACTCCTCCCACTCCTTGATGTCCCTCTTGATCAACATGCGAAGTAGAGTGGAGAGTGTACGGTTCGTCACCTCCGTTTAGCCGTCGGTTTGAGGATGGTATGCCGAAGGGAATAAGAGCTTGATTCCGAGCTTGGCGCATAGCGTCTTCCAAAAGTAACTCAAGAACTTGACGTCGCGGTCGGAGACGATTGTCTTTGGTACTCCATGGAGTCGCAAGATTTCCCTACAAAATAGATTGGCAATATGTGAAGCATCGTCTATCTTGTTGCAAGTAATGAAAAGTGCCATCTTAGAAAATCGGTCCACCACAACAAACACGAAATCCCTTCCATTTTGAGTTCGAGGCAATCCAAGCACAAAATCCATGCTAATGTCTTCCCAAGGTTGATAAGGAATAGGAAGAGGCATGTAAAGACCATGGGATTGAGCTTTAGACTTAGCTTTGCGACATGTAGAGCATCGATTGGTGAAGCGTGAGACGTCTCGGAACATCTTGGGCCAAAAGTAGTTCTTGAAGAGCGTGGCGAATGTCTTATCGCGTCCAAAGTGTCCGATGAGTCCGCCTCCATGAGCCACTTGCAAAAGTAGCAAACAAAGAGAAGACTTGGGAATGCAAAGTTTTTTAGCTCTCATAAGATAATCATCCTTGATGTAATATCGTTCCCAAGATGTATGCGTCAAACACTTAGCATAAGGAGTAGCAAAAGAAAGATCATGTGCATACAAGTCTTTGATGTGCTCAAAACCAACAACATTAAACTCAAGTTTAGTGACAAGCATGCATATGAGGGAAAGGGCATCCGCAACTAAATTTTCCTTACCCTTAATGTACTTGATCACATAGGGAAAAGATTCAATAATTAACTCCATTTGGCATGGCGCTTGTTCAACTTAGTTTGACCTTTGAACTACTTAAGCGTTTCATGATCGGTATGTATGACAAACTCATGAGGTCTAAGATAATGTTCCCAAACATGTAGCACACGCACTAAAGCAAACAACCCTTTGTCATAGATGGGATAGTTAAGTTGAGCACCGGATAGTTTTTCACTAAAATAAGCAATGGCTCGTTTTTCTTGCATCAAAACTCCGCCAATTCCGGTACCACATGCATCACAATGAACCTCAAAAGTTTTGTCAAAGTTGGGCAAAGCAAGAATCGGGGCATGAGTAAGCAAAGATTTGAGCTCATCGAAAGCGGTAGATTGCAAAGGTCCCCAAACAAAAGGAGCATTTTTCTTACTCAAGGCATGCAAAGGGGCGGCGATGGTGCTAAAGTCTTTCACAAAGCAACGATAAAAACCCGCAAGGCCAAGAAAACTATGCACTTGTTGCAAATTGGTGGGTTGGGGCCAAGTTTTAATTGCTTCAATTTTAGATTCATCACCATGTACACCCTTGGAAGAAACAACACCACCCAAGAAAACAAGCTTGTCAACACCAAATGTGCACTTTTTCATGTTGGCATAAAGACGTTCCTTGCGAAGGGTTTGCAAAACAGCTCTAACATGATTAAGATGATCTTTCATGGATTTGCTAAAAACAAGAATGTCATCAAAGTAAACCACACCAAACACTCCAATGTAAGGACGAAGCACAAAATGCATAAGACGCATGAAAGTACCGGGAGCTTCCGATAAACCCATAGGCATAACCAACCACTCATACACGCCAAATTTGGTTTTGAAAGCGGTTTTCCATTCATCACCTTCTTGTACGCGGATTTGATAATAGCTACTTTTAAGATCAATTTTTGAGAAAATGGTGGCACCACGAAGTTCATCAAGCATATCATCTAAGCGGGGAATGGGATGCCTATAACGAACAGTGATAGAATTAATGGGTCTACAATCGGAACACATGCGGTAACTTCCATCTTACTTAGGAACTAGTATAACCGGAACGACACAAGGGCTTAAGCTTTCACGTACATGTTCGTTGTCGATTAGTTGTAGTACTTGCTGTTGGATCTCCTTAGTTTCTTCGGGGTTGACGCGGTATGGAGCTTTGTTTGGTAGAGGTGCTCCGGGGATGAGGTCGATTCGATGTTCAATGGCTCATAGTGAAGGTAGTCCCAGAGGTAGCTCATCGGGGAAAACATCTTGGAATTCCTGCAAAAGAGATTTGAACACTAGAGGTAGATCTTGAGAGGTGTTAGTTTTTGGTTCCCCATCCTTGCACAATAGGTCAAAGTGCATAACACTGGATGGGTTCTCACACACTTCTCTCATCTCACTTTTGGTGGAAAATAGGATGAAGTTTTTCTTGTCTCTCATCGTGGAGGCACTCGGTTGTGGCTTGTGGCACTCACTCTCTTTTTGGTGGATCACTTTCTCACTCTTCTCTCCATGATGGGTGGCTTGCTTGTCGGCTATCACATGACTAGGAGACATAGGTCGTAGCACATACTCCTTCCCTTTTATGTTGAAGCTATAGTGATTGGTACGCCTGTTGTGGATGACGCCGCGGTCAAATTGCCATGGTCGACCAAGAAGGAGGTGGCAAATGGACATCGGGACGACATCACACTCCAAAGTGTCCTCATATGCTCCAATTTTGAAGGAAACTTGGACCGTGTGCTCAACTCGTATAGTGCCGGAATCGCTTAGCCATTGGACCTTGTAGGGGTGCGGCTGCTTCCTCTTGACCAATTGAAGCTTGGAGCATAGTTCTTCACTTGCCAAGTTGTGGCAACTACCTCCATCGATGATGAACTTGACGGACCTTCCGTTGATGCCGGCCTTGGTGTGGAAGATGTGGCATCATTGGTCTTCTTCTTGTTGATGTTGAAGAGTCAAGACTTTGGAGACAACGAGAGCGGGGCTCGAATCCTCATCACAAAAGACTTGATCATCTTCATCCTCGTTCACGCGCCGGTGCATGGACACTTGCTCAAGGGCTTCCATTTCCTCTTCACTCATGGAGTCATAGGTTCCATCATCATTGAGGGTCATGGTGCGCTTGTTGGTGCACTCATAGGATTTGTGGCTTCATCCGCCGCAAGTGAAACACTTGATGGAGCTTGTCTTGACGATCTCATCGGTTGGAGTAGATGATGAAGCGCGCGGCTTGAAGTTGTTTGTAGTAGGAGGATGACAACTTGAGGTTGTCGAAGCTTTCTTGTTACTTGACTTGTCGTCCTTGCTTGTAGATGGCTTGGTTGAGGTAGAAGTTGGAGGAGTCGTTGAAGCTTGGTTGTTGGAGAAGCCGTAGGTCTTGGATGAGTACTTAGCATACTTGAAGTCATCTTGCACTTGACGTTCTGCTTTGTTAGCTTGATGCACTTGCTCAATGAGGTTGGAGTAGGGTTGGAAGTCGGCAATCTTCTTTATGGGATGATTGAGGCCATTCAAGAAGCGTGCCATAGCTTGCTCATCATCTTCCATGACATTGGCTCGAATCATGGCTATCTCCATTTCCTTGTAGTATTCTTCAACACTCTTTGTTCCTTGCTTGAGTAGTTAGAGCTTCTTGAAGAGATCGCAGTTGTAGTAGGTGGGCACAAAACGTGTGCGCATGACATCTTTCATTTGAGCCCAAGTGGTGATTGGTGGTTCACCTCTTGCTTCTCGGCGCTCAAGGACTTGTTCCCACCATATGAGCACATAGTTTTGGAACTCAAGTGATGCCATAGAGATCTTCTTCTCTTCCTCATAATTGTGCAAACGAAAGATTTTGTCAATCTTCAATGCCCATGATAGGTACTCTTCAGGGTCATTGCTTCCATTGAACTTGGGCATGGTAAACTTGAGCTTGCCATAGCATTGCTCCTCATTGTGTTGTTGTCCAGGGTGATGATGACACCCTTGACGTTGAGGATAATCAACCTCATGTTGCTCTTGGCATGGAGGAAGTCCATTATCATCTTGCTCTTGTTTAACTTGAGGTTGAGGGGGAACTTGTCAAGCTTGTGGAGGAGCTTGAGGAACTTGACGAGCGGTTGGTAGTTCCACTCTTGGATTTCTTCTCGAAGTGCTACCTCTTAATTGCGGCGATCTTGGTTGCGGTTGGCAATGACTCGACTCGATTCTTGAAGGGCACGTTGTGCCTCAAGAGCTTGTGCTTCACGTTGTTGTTGTTGAAGACGTTGAGACTCAGCGTCTTGTTCCTCTTGATGTAGATGCGCTTGTTCTTCCTCTTGGCGATGTTGTCATTGTTGTTCTTGAGCTTGTGCAAAAGCAACTTAGTGTGGTTGAGAACGAAGTACTTGCTCGTCGACTTGCTCTTGTGAATGCTTGTCGTGTAGAGGATTTCAAGATGCATGACAGTCTTGACGCGCGGCTCATCGAAGAGTGTTCGATGTTGGTGTACTTGTGCCCAAAAGGGTGTCGTCGGAGTGTCGACTTGAGTGGCTTCGTCTTGAGTATGAAGAATTTGAAGTATGGAGATTCACCAACAAGGCACGGATCTCGTCCATCCTTGCACCATTCTCTTGCTTGCGAGGGTCGAGCTTGTTGTCGAAGTAGTCTCTTGTACGTTGCTCGGAAAGTCGCAAGTCGGTGGCAAGGTTGTCGATGCGGTCACTCATTGCTTGTTGCTCTTGATGCAACGCTTGTTGAGCACCAAAGAGGTGGCTCTTGGTGACAAATGAGGACATGTTGTCTTCTTGCTCGATGAGGGGTGGGTTGGTAGAAGAACTTGGCCTATCCATCATTCCAAGCAAAATGTGAGTCTGAGAAAGGGAAGAACTTATACCAAATGTACCTTGACCGATGTTGAAGATGGATCAAGATCACTCAAATGCGGACAATGAAATAGCACAATTGGTACCAATTCTTCTCGGTTCTTACACCTACACAAATAAAAGCTTATGGTGGATCTTGGTTAGGATGATGGCACAAAATTTGATGCAATTGTAAGTGAGCTTCAATAATGTTGGAAAAGATTCACAAATTTGCAAATGCAACATGTAGACAAGCTAGTAGTGGTACATAGAAAAACACACGCAAATAGATAAGCGGGATTGTGCAAACCAAAAGTGAGCCAAAATGTGGAGTCCACGAAAATGCTCTTGTTGCACAATACTAGAGAGACGCTAGCACGATTGCACAATAGGCGGATACGTACTTGTGCACAACCTACTATGCAAAAATGCAATGACCTCTATCCCAAGTATTCTATATGTATGATATTTCGGTGATATGATCCAAGATGATCGGATATGACAATATTAATGTCGTATGATGCTATGGTTCTTGCTTATAAGCTTCTTGCTTATCTTTCTCTTTTCCTTAAAAGCTTGGTTGGCTCTTTCACTTTGGAGCTCTTTTCTCATGCAAAACTTCACGAACCAAGATAGCAATTGTGTGTGCGATGACAACTTTGTGACACAAAAGATGATGCCAAGATATGTACCACTATGATATGGTATGTATGGTATGGAGTATGATCACTAATGTGCACAAGTCAGTTGCCGGCAATACTCAATGGCTAGTCTCGATGGGTAAGCAACGCAAAGATGGGCTAATTGGTTATCAATGTAATGGCAAGGGTTGGACAAAGATGTCGTCGAGATTATCGTCCTTGCTTACAGTTGAAGGTACCAAAAGGATGAAATTGTAGTCGATGATGTAGTGCATGGTATTCAGTACGTTGGCGAAGATGCCGCTGCACCGTGGTCGGAGTTGTCGAAGTAGCGGAAGTCGATGACGAAGATGCGCAAACTTTCTGTCCGGGCCGGAAGTTCCGGGCAAGACGGAAGGTCCGGAGGCCAGAAGTTCCAGTCGGGGCCGGAAGTTCTGGTGGTCGTGATTCTGCAAAAACAGAGACTTGGGGATCGTGGATTTGGGCGGAAAAACTTGCGGAAAATACCAAATCCGAAGGGGAAAAGAAAAATTTGGGGGAAAAGAATGGTGGGGAGGCTAGATCTACGAGCCACACACAAAATTCGCGGATCAAATCCAACAAAACATCATCACACCAACAAATCACAAAAAGTTTTGGGAGGGCTATTTTTGTGGGGATTTTCGAATTAGGAACAAAATCAACAAAATCAAGCTAGAAAACACGGGGTAGGGGCTCCAAAAACGTGATCAACGTGGCTCTTGATACCAAGATGATGTAGGGCGAAACCCTAGGGGGCGATCTTTCACGTTTGGAGAGGATCCCTACGAAGAACACGAAGAACACAAGGAGGGGAACAAGGGAAATCACGGGGGAAACACAAGAGAAACACTCAACCGACGAGAATAGGGTCACACATGTGCTAGATCATCGAAACACACGAGAGAGGTACACGATCCAAATCCAACAAGGGACGATACAAAGGGTAACCGGTTGTTCTCCGTGAGGAGGTCTTGATGATGGTCTTCTCCAGATGGAGGTCTTGAATCCAGGTGGATCTTCTCCGAGGAGGTGTCGGTCCCTCACGAGGAGTAGATCCGGATGATTGAGCGAGGCTCTATCTCACAAATGAGCTAAATCAACGCTAACCCTAAAACATAGGTAGGAGAAGAGTATATATAGTTTACGGGGCGAAATGGTACACGGGCCTCGACCCAAGTCACTGCGCGCAGGTAGGGCCGGAAGTTCCGGGTGGGGCCGGAAGTTCCAGGCGCCGGAGGTTCCGAGCAGGTTCCGACCTAAGCAAAGAGTTGGCGCGGGTGGAGCTGGGCTAGCGTCCGGGCTGGCCGGAAGTTCCGGGGGCCGGAAGGTCCGGGCAGGGTTCCGAGCAGGTTCTGGACTAACCAGAGAGTTGGCACACCCGGGCTGGTCGAAGTCGTCGGAGGCCTGAAGCTCCGGGCTGGTCGAAGTCGTCGGAGGCCTGAAGCTCCGGGTTGGTCAGAAGTTCCGGGCTGTACAGAGAGTTGATGCATGTCATTCCTTCTATAGCTCTCGGCTCCGTGGCTTGAGCATTGTACCTGATCACACATAGCTTGTCGGACTTAGGCAGTAGCCATGTCTCACTGGAAGAAGAGGGAAACTCAAGTAGGAATGATATCACCTCGGATTGAATAGCACGAGCCCTTGCTCTTGTCATGGGTCCTCTTGGTGCTTGCTGAGACGATGGTAGGTCCAAGTAGATGACCGTAGGATGCTCCGCATTATAACCACTGATGTGTAAAAAAGGAGTCACAGATAAGCCTGTTATGAATCATAAGTTTGAAACATAAATATAATATCATACCTTTGATATTGAATTTGCACTGTCGGCTTATGTGACCTGCGCAGTAAGGGTGATAACCCAATCTTTAGAAGCTAAGACTTCCAAATGTTTGATGATTGTTATATGCTGGCGACTTATTGTCCAAAGTCAAGCCGGGTTAAATAGAGACCACATATGCATGTCTCTGATATGAACAAAAAAGTCTCAAGACAAACCCAAAAGATTGTTTTCAGAAAACTAAAGCCAAACAGAGAGAAAAAAGCGAGGCTTCTGACTCGAATATGATAAGTAATCCGGACCAAAAGGGGTTAAGCATGATTCGAATACGATCAGTCAGCCCCCTAGTGGGTTTGGCATTGCGTTGATCAAGAGGGTACCGACAGCTATGTTCTCTTTGGTTCGAATATGACCTATGTTTGAACAGGAAGCCCCCAAATGACCTTGAGACTTTTTTAATGACTCTGATTCGAATACGATCAAAGTCGAACACAAAAGGGGTTAAGCTATGATTCTAATATGATCAAGAAGCCCCCAAGTGGGTTTTGGCATTGCGCCGATCAACAGGGTACCGACACTTATGTTCTCTTTGGTTCGAATACGACCTATGTTTGAACAGGAAGCCCCCAAATGACCTTGAGATTTTTTTAACAACTCTGATTCGAATACGATCAAAGTCGGATCAAAAGGGGTTAAGCTATGATTCGAATATGATCAACCCCAAAATGATCAAGTTGTTTGAACAACTATGATTCCAATACGACCAGGAAGCTGTGTCAAAGGAGTTAAGCTAGATTAGAATACGATCAACCCCCAGTTGGTCTTTGGAATTATGATGATGAAGACACATGATCATTGAGGATGAAAAGGACAGAGGTCCTGCTTTATTACTTATCATAATATATACATCGTCAATAATATGTACATCATAAGAGCCGGTGGCTCAAGTGTAGTAAGGCCGAAGATGAGCGATATTCCATAGCTGGCGGGTCTCCTCCTCCAACTTACATGAGTCTTTGTGCTCTCGAACATCGATAAGGTAGTATGACCTGTTGTTCAAGTTCTTGCTGACCACAAAGGGCCCTTCCCAAGGTGGGGATAACTTGTGTGCATCAGTTTAATCCTGGATGAGCCGGAGCACCAAATCACCTTTTTGAATGGTTCTGGACTTAACCCGGCGGCTGTGATGACATCACATGTCTTGTTGGTAAATCGCCGAGCGGGCTGCTGCCAAGTCACACTTTTCATCTAACAGGTCAAGTGCATCCTGACGCGCTTGTTCATTACCAGCTTCAACGTAAGCCGCCACACGGGGCGAGTCATGACGGATGTCACTAGCAAGAACCGCCTCTGCTCCATAAACCATAAAGAAAGGGGTGTAACCCGTAGATCTATTGGGGGTAGTATTGATACTCCATAACACTGATGGTAACTCCTCCACCCAAAAACCCGGCGTCCGTTGCAAGGGAACCAGAAGTCCGGGCTTGATACCTTTCAAAATTTCCTGATTGGCTCCTTCGGCTTGACCATTGGATTGGGGGTGAGCTAGTGATGAAACGTCAAGCCAAATATGCTCATGTTGACAGAACTCCTCCATGGCACCCTTGGACAGATTAGTGCCATTGTCAGTTATAACGTTGTGTAGAAAGCCAAAACGAAAGATCACCTTTTTCAGGAATTGAACCGCCGTGGCTGCGTCACACTTACTAACTGGCTCTGCCTCAACCCACTTCGTGAATTTGTCAACTGCCACCAAGAGGTGGGTGATACGTCTCCAACGTATCTACTTCTCCAAACACTTTTGCCTGTGTTTTGGACTCTAACTTGCATGATTTGAATGAAACTAACCCGGACTGACGTTGTTTTCAGCAGAATTACCATGATGTTGTTTCATGTGTAGAAAACAAAAGTTCGCGGAATGACCTGAAAGTCCTCGGAGACAAGTTTCAGAAAATTAAAAAAATACTGGCGAAAGAATCAAGACCAGGGGGCCCACACCCTGTCCACAAGGGTGGGGGGCACGCCCACCACCTCTGGGCGCGCCCCCCTGTCTCGTGGGCCCCCTGCAGCTCCGCCGACCTCAACTCCAACTCCATATATTCCGTCTCGCGGAGAAAAAAACTAGAGAGGAAGTTTCATCGCGTTTTACGACACGGAGCCGCCGCCAAGCCCTAATCTCTCTCGGGAGGGCTGATTTGGAGTCCGTTTGGGGCTCCGGAGAGGGGGATTCGTCGCCATCATCATCTTCAACCATCCTCCATCACCAATTTCATGATGCTCACCACCGTGCATGAGTAATTCCTTCGTAGGCTTGCTGGACGGTGATGGGTTGGATGAGATTTACCATGTAATCAAGTTAGTTTTGTTAGGGTTTGATCCCTAGTATCCACTATGTTCTAAGATTGATGTTGCTATGACTTTGCTTTTCTTAATGCTTGTCACTAGGGCCCGAGTGCCATGATTTCAGATCTGAACCTATTAGGTTTTCATGAATATATGTGTGTTCTTGAACCTATCTTGCAAGTCTATAGTCACCTATTATGTGTTATGATCCGACAACCCCGAAGTGACAATAATCGGGATACTTCTCGGTGATGACCGTAGTTTGAGGGGTTCATGTATTCACTATGTGTTAATGCTTTGGTCTGGTTCTCTATTAAAAGGAGGCCTTAATATCCCTTAGTTTCCACTAGGACCCCGCTGCCACGGGAGGGTAGGACAAAAGATGTCATGCAAGTTCTTTTCCATAAGCATGTATGACTAAATTCGCAATACATGCCTACATTACATTGATGAATTGGAGCTAGTTCTGTGTCACCCTATGTTATAGCTATTACATGAGGAATCACATCCGACATAATTATCCATCACTCATCCATTGCCTACGAGCTTTTCACATCTTGTGCTTCGCTTATTTACTTTTCCGTTGCTACTGTTACAATCATTACTTTTCCGTTGCTGCTGATGTGTTGCTATCTGAAGATTTTGCTCTGGTCACACGTTTCAAATCAACACAATCGGCTCAATGTTGGACGTTGGTTAATGTATATGGCCCTTGCCAAGGTGAGCAGAGGAATCATTTCATCCACTGGTTGTGTTCACTAAACATTCCATCATATGAAGATTGGCTCTTTGTGGGGGACTTTAACTTCATACGTGCACCTAATAATCGTAATAAACCTGGAGGCAACATTAATGACATGAACACCTTTAATGTTTTCATCCGATGCCAAAGCCTCATTGAGTTACCTATCAAGGGACGCTCATTCACATGGAGCAACATGCAGCTTGACCCACTCTTAGAGCAATTGGATTGGTTTTTTACGAGCACTAATTGGACAACATCTTACCCAAAAACTATGGTCAAACCACTCGGTAAGCCAGTATCCGATCATATCCCTTGTGTGGTTACTATTGAAACAAATATCCCTAAATCAAAGCTATTTCGCTTTGAATCCTTTTGGGTGCAACATCCGGGTTTCATGCAAATTGTTCAATCTTCTTGGGCCAAACCAGTGCATTCTGCAAATACGGCCACTGTACTGTGTAGAAAATTCAAAACCCTAAGACGTGATCTTAAACATTGGAGTAAGGGCATTTCCAAGCTATCTGTGGCTATTGAGAATTCAAATAAAGCCCTCTGTGAGATTCATGAGCTCGAAAATAAACGGACCTTAACTGTTCCTGAAGTTAATTTTAGAAGAATTCTCAAGGCACACATCATACGTTTATTATGTTATCAACAAGCTTATTGGAAAAAGCAGTGCACCATAAGATGGGTTCAGTTTGGGGACGAGCCATCCAAATTCTTCCAAGCCTTGGCCTCTGAAAGATATAGGAAGAACAACATTACCACCCTAGCAACATCTGATGGCACTTTGGTGGAGGATCATTTAGGAAAAGAGTCTATAATCTTTCAAGCATTTAAAGAAAGGATGGGCTCTTCACGGCCCTGCAACATGAAATTCAACCTAGCCAGAATAATCAAGAAGTGCAATGGTCTTGATGAACTCACCATCCCCTTTACACATGAGGAGATTGACAAAGTGGTTAAGGACATGCTCGCAGACAGAGCCCCCGGCCCGGATGGTTTTAATGGACTATTCTTAAAAAGATGCTGGCCAATCATCAAGCAAGACTTTTATAACCTGTGCAACCAATTTCATAGTGGGGAGATCAATTTAGAAAGTATTAATGATGGCTTTATCACTCTCATTCCCAAAAAGGGCTCCCCTGAGTCTATCAATGACTACCGTCCGATCACACTCCTAAACTGTTGTCTCAAGGTCATCACAAAATTCTTGGCTAATAGACTCCAAAAAATCATCCTTAAAATTGTACACAGGAATCAATATGGGTTTCTTAAAGGACGGACAATACAAGACTGCCTCGCATGGGCTTACGAGTACATATACCAATGCCAATCCTCAAGAAAGGAAATCATGCTTCTAAAACTAGATTTTGCCAAGGCTTTTGATATGATTGAACATGAGGCCATGATTGAAATTATGAAAAACATGGGATTCAACGACAAATGGCTGGGATGGATCAGATGCATCTTCTCCTCGGGAAAATCTTCGGTCCTTCTTAATGGTACTCCTAGTCGGCAATTCTATTGCAAATGCGGTGTACGACAGGGAGACCCTCTTTCCCCCCTAATCTTTGTGCTTGCGGCCGATCTATTGCAAGCTGCCATAAATGATGCCTTCACACGCAACTTGATTCATCTGCCATTCCCGTCCCAACACCAACAAGACTACCCTGTGATTCAGTACGCAGACGACACCATCTTGGTCATGCCCGCATGTACACAGCAAGCTACAATCATCAAGGACATCTTAAATGATTATGCCATGTCAATTGGGTTGAAAATAAACTTCCATAAATCAACTCTTATTGCTATGAATTGTGACATGGCAAAAACTCGGGAAATTGCAACTATCTTTGGATGCGTCATTGGCAAGATGCCCTTTACATACTCGGGCCTCCCTCTTGGAACTACACGACCAACAATTGTTGAACTTATGCCACTAGTTTGCTGCATGGAAAGAAGATTAACTGCCACCCTCAACATGATATCCTATGGTGGAAAATTATCCTTGATGAATTTGGTGATCACCTCTTTGATCATCTTTGCTCTTTGCACTCTCAGACTGCCAACCAAGATCATTGAATTGCTGGACAAAATCAGGAGGAAATGTTTGTGGACTAAAAAAACGGAACAAGGCGATAAATGCAACTCACTTGCTGCATGGAGCATGGTCTGCCGTCCCAAGGAGTGCGGTGACCTAGGAGTGATTGACCTTAGAACACAAGGAGATGCCCTGCTACTGAAATACTTACACAAATTCTATAATAGATGGGACGTGCCTTGGGTCCAACTCATCTGGGATACATACTACCCTGACCGCATACCACACGCCACTGAAATGTGCGGATCGTTCTGGTGGCGTGATGTGGCAAAGTTAATACCCATTTATAGAGGAATCACTCAGGTCCAGGTAGCAAGCGGTAAGAATGTTCTCTTCTGGAAAGACTCTTGGACAGACACCATTATTGCGGAAAGTTACCCTCGTGCTTTCTCCTACACCATTAATGAAGATATCTCTGTCGGGGATTTCTTGTCCATCACGGCACTGTGGGAGGCGTTTCACCTACCTCTCTCAGAACAAGCCCACGCTGAAGTTAGACAGATGCAATCGAATCTGTCCACGGTCACACTATCTGAGGAGACGGATGTTTGGACATATGCATGGGGCTCAGATCAATTCACAGCACATAAATACTATACGTTCTACTTCAGACATATTAGAGCACATGAAGCCTTTGGTTGGATTTGGAAATCAAGGTCAACCATGAAAATCAAAGTCTTTGGGTGGTTGCTTCTGGCTGATCGCCTTAATACCAGAAACATGCTCAAAAGACGGCACTACAACATTGGCGATGACCATAACTGCATCCTATGTGGACTGAGTATTGAGGAAACATTGGAGCACTTGTTCTTTGAATGCCGCTTCAGCATCGATTGTTGGGCTAGTATGGGCCTTTCCTGGCCGCAAGGAATGCCACGCCTTCAAAATGTGACCATGGCTAAACAACATTGGAATGGGCCTCTTTTTATGGAGATGTTCTTGCTTGCGGCCTGGAGTTTATGGAAGGAACGCAACAATAAGCACTTCAGGGGGATTACTCCAACAAAACAGTCTTGGTTGGACAGGTTTAAGACGGATCTCTCTCTCCTTGCCTATAGAGTCAAGGAAAAGCACAAACACCTCATCCCCATAATCCTCTCTTCTTTACATTAGCATACTAACACACCCCCAATGGGGTGATGACACTTGTACAGTCACCATGTAACTTGTACTTTACCATATTAATACAAAAAAACAGTGGGAGGTGTTCCTACTGTTCAAAGTTTCAAAAAAAATCACTACAAAACCCAAAAATATTACTTTCGCTATCTTTATCTTTACCACTGTTATCATTAATATCATATTACTTTGCTACTAAATACCTTGCTGCAGATACTAAGTTATCCAGGTGTGGTTGAATTTACAACTCAACTGCTAATACTTAAGAATATTCTTTGGCTCCCCTTGTGTCGAATCAATAAATTTGGGTTGAATACTCTACCCTCGAAAGCTGTTGCGATCCCCTACACTTGTGGGTTATCAAGACTAATTTCAGGCGCCCTTGCCGGGGAGCATAGCTCTATTCTCTGAGTCACTTGGGATTTATATTTGTTGATCACTATGAAGAACTTGAAAGATCAAAGAACTAAAATTTATCCCTCTACTACGAGGGGAGGTAAGGAACTGCTGTCGGTGTTAAAACCGGCGGATCTCAGGTAGGGGGTCCCGAACTGTGCGTCTAGGCGGATGGTAACATGAGACAAGGGACACGATGTTTTACCCAGGTTCGGGCCCTCTTGATGGAGGTAAAACCCTACGTCCTGCTTGATTGATATTGATATTGTGGATGTTTACAAGAGTGGATCTACCACGAGATCAAGGAGGCTAAACCCTAGAAGCTAGCCTATGGCATGATTGTAATGGTTGTTGTTGTTCTACGGACTAGAGCCATCCAGTTTATATAGACACCGGAGAGGGCTAGGGTTACATAGAGTCGGTTACAATGGTAGGAGATCTACGTATCTGTATCGCCAAGCTTGCCTTCCACGCCAAGGAAAGTCCCATCCGGACACGGGACGAAGTCTTCAATCTTGTATCTTCATAGTCTTGGAGTCCGGTCGATGATGATAGTCCGTCCGATGATAGTTCGGCCGATGATGGTAGTCCGGCTATCCGGACACCCCCTAATCCGGGACTCCCTCAGTAGCCCCCAAACCAGGCTTCAATGACGATAAGTCCAGCATGTGTGTAGTCTTCGGCGTTGCAAGGCGGGTTCTCCTTCAAGTTCTACGTACCTGCCAAACAGTGTCCGGCTTCCTCATCAATGTTGCGCGTCTTGGCTTCCACGCCCAATAATGGCCTTCTTCCACGCGTCGCGCGAATGTGAAAAGCCAGGGTGTCTTTTATGTTTTACCCCCTAGTTGTGCGAATAATCTGCCTATAAGGGAGGCAAGAATCCAGATCCAAATCACCATCTTCCTCCCGCAAATACTCTTCGGAGCGCTTTCGACCAAGAATCCATTCCATCATGGACCATCAACGCGGCTCCTCTTCTCGCGCTCCCAGCCCTTTGCCAGGAGATTGGAGGAGATGCTCTGTTCTGCACAACGAGCTGGTGAAGCTCCAAGCGGGGGGATATCTCCCTCCGGCCTTTATGGTTCCAGTTCGAGCTGGGATGGCCACCTACAAAGGTGGGAAGCAAGCGGAGGTTACCCCAAGTCCCAACAAAGGGGAGCGGGTATGCTTCGTCCCCTATCTGATAAGGGGGCTCGGATTTCCTGTACATCCATTATTCGGCGGGCTCCTGGAGTTCTACGGACTCCAGCTTCATCACCTCACGCCTGCCTCAATCCTGCATATTGCGGGTTACGTAGCTCTTTGCGAGCTATTCCTGGGCGTCGAGCCCCATTTCACGCTGTGGAAGAGGTTGTTCTGCCTTGTACCCCGCTCTCACGAGGGGTCCATATATCAAGTGGGCGGCGCCGAAATATGGCGCATTGCCGGGACCGAATATCCATCCGGAACCCCTAAGAAGGCGTCCGAAGATTGGCCTTCGGGATGGTTTTATATAGAAGACGCTCCACTACCGGACCCTGTTCGGATCGGCCTCCCGGAGTTCAGCAATGCTCCTCTGAAGAAACGCCTTAGTTGGCGTCCGCGGAGCCCCCAACTGGAGGAAGACAAGAGCGTCCATTATTTGATGGGCCGAATAAGGTTACTGGCCCATTTCGGGTTGACCATGATTGGAGTCATGGCAACATGCATTATGCGGGGGGTGCAACCACTACAATACAGGGGCCACCCCATGTGGGATTTCAACGGGGAGGACGATGCCACCCGTCATGGCCGCAAAGGGCCGGATTCGGTCGAAGACCTGGTGACGATCCTGTCCGACCTGTATAAGGGGGAGAAGCAGGATTTCCTTCGGACGAACCCGTTAAATGGGTTCTCCATGAATAATCCCCGGCCTTGGGTAGGCGAACACTCTACGTTCCCGACCCATGCTTTTTGAAACTTAAGTTTCTTATATTGTGTTCTTCTTTCGACGCAGGAACTGCGCCGGATCGTGGAGGACATGCTAAGTCCAGCTCCGCAACCTGAGGATCCAAAGAGATCCCGGGATCCGGCCTCCGAAGAGGATCCGGACATAAAGGTGGAGCTAATCGACGGGGTGTTCCACCAGCTCAGCATGGACAATGCTTTAGTCGCCATCATGGCCGACTATCCCAGACTATATCCGGCTTCCCAGGTGATTGCGACCGAAGTCCTGACACCGTCATTCCTTCCTTGCTTATTTCTGACCACCGTATATGATGGCGCTGTGCAGGAGGCGCCCCTAGGGCGAGAAGCCGAGCCTACGGTGGCTGACCAACAAAGGCCAGTCCGGACCAGTAGGCGGAAGAGGAGCGCGGTGCGGACTGAAATGTCGCCGCAAAGGTGTAGCTCACAATTCATTATTTAGAGCAACGTTCCTAGGAAGCGTTTGAGTGCTCATGACTTTTGTAGGGAAAAAAGCGCCCGCCGGACTGCGGGCGTGGAGGTTGCCAATCCAACCTCTACCAGCCGGGCTCCAGCACCTGGTCTGGAGGGGGAGGCGAGCGCAAGGCGCGAGCCGGACGTTCCTCCGACGGAGGATGCCGACAGACTGTCCGCCACCAAGTCTGAGGTGGAGAGTGCCATGAATCACAGGCGCCGCTGGACAGTATTTCGTGATGCGTGCTTCTCCCCCGAGGCGTTGAATGCCTTTAACGCGGGGGACGCGCACCTTCGTGCTGCTCAAGATGGTTTTATCAGAGCCACGGAGTAGTATGTAAAAGACATACGGGTAAGAGAATTTAATAGTTGTATATGCCAGTAGCCCCCGAGACTTAAAGTAGTTATATTAACTGATTTAAGGATCATATGAAACGTAGGATCTTACCGAGAAGAATACCCAACTGTCTCAGGAGCTGCAAGAGCGCAAGGCCCAACTTGAGGCCGCACTCTCTGGCGCAGGAGGAAACACAGGGACCTCTCCTGGTAACGCATTATTTTAGAAAGATAAGTAGCGTTTGGCCTTTGCGCAAGTTTAAAAAATGACGTTGCAGGTGCTGCCGAACAAGATCCAGACAGGCAAGAACTTCTGCGCCAACTAAAGGCCGGCGAGAGGGTGCTGCATAAGGTGCAGCATGAAAGGAACAAGCTCCAGGATGCCCATGCCCAGCTTGGAGAAGAGCTGAAAGGCGTTCGGGCCGAGCTGTCTGGCTTTGTTAAGGAGAATCAGCGGCTTCGTCGCGGCATCTATAGTAAGTGCTTGAGCGAACTCCTTTGAAAAGAAGAGTTCGGCAAGGAAGTCAATTTGACAGAATATGTCTAAGGTATGCTCACAGGTCGCCCTGCGGAGGAGATGCCCGTATCAACGGGTGATCAACTTCCCGAATTGTTGCAACTGATCGAACGAGTTCGGCAGGCAATGAGCGGCGTCATCCAGGCTTTATGGCCAGCCTTCTCCTTACCCGAGGGTCTTGGGGAGCTTGCGGAGAAGCTTCAGGGAGTGCGGCAGCGCTTCCATTTATGGAAGATTTCGGCCTGCTGCCAAGGTGCCAGGGAGGCCTGGGCCATGGTAAAGACACGGTACAAGAAGGCGGATCCCAACCACATGGCCGAAGTCGGACCTGTGGGGCCCGATGGGAAGGAGATCCCTGTGAGTTTAGTATACGGCCAAGTAGAGTTGGCCGCTAAATTTTCCCAACAGGACTGTAATTAGACAACCTGTTAGACGGGATTGAGGAAGAATACAATCAGTCGATTTGACAATGTATTATAAAATGACATATAAAATGCCTTCTAGCCGGATTGTAGATCGTTTGTCTTTGCCGACCTTTTCGCTTCGACCTCGGGACCCTAGAGTCCGGAGTGTGTCCGAATACCTTCTCGGTTATGAAACAACCGGGGTATGCATGGAGACCAGGCGTAGGGGTCATTAGTGCTTTATCAGACAAGTGCCCAACTAGTTATGTTATATTACATGGGTAGTAAGAAACATCTTCCAGGGAGAATAGTTCCGTTAAGGGTTCCTTTCCTCTGGGGGTGGCATGCCCTAAAGTGCATGTCCGGACTGCGAAAAAAGCAGAAAAACATCTGGAGGCAGATAAATAAGTGGATAAAAAATCATCTTTTAAGTCACCGGCCGAATACTCCCTTAAGAACGCTAGCTTTCGGCTTCACCCAGTCTGAGGTACACATCCGGCTGACCCGGCAGTAACAATCGCAGAGGTGCTCCCTTTACCTCCTAGCCGAACAATCGGGAACGTAGGGGTAAGCACAGGAGCCAGGCAACCCAGCTTGGCCAAAACTTAAGTCATATCGATGCATATAATGGTGAATAAAAGGTACATGTGGAGGCTTGACACATGTGTTGGGCATGAAGCCCTTATAATTAAGCTTCTGGTAAAGAAGCCCCCAGGTATAATGAGTGCGGATAGCACATCAATTGCGCGCGAACGATGCGCAAGTAGGCCTTTTAAGGCTTTGATGAATAGGGTTGAGAAGAAAAAGATAAACAAAAGGCAGCTGAAGTAAAAAAATTTGGACGGGTGGAAAGGGACGAAATCTTAGTCCGGCGCTAGGCATAGAATCTTCGGAGGCAGGCTGCATTCCATGGGTTCGGCTCGAGTCGGTTATCTGACATATTTCGTAGATGGTACGCTCCGCCGGTCAAGACTTTATCGATGATGAAGGGGCCTTCCCATTTGGGCTTGAGCTTGTCCTTTTTCTTGTCCGGCAGGCGTAGAACCAGTTCGCCAACGTTGTAAGTCTTGGCCTGTACTTCTCTGCTTTGGTATCTTCGAGCCTGCTACTGATAGAATGCGGAACGAGCCTTGGCGATGTCGCGTTCTTCCTCCAATGCGTCCAAGCTGTCCTGCCGATCCAACTCGGCTTCTCTTTCTTCGTACATGCGCACTCGAGGTGAGTCATGAATTATGTCGCAGGGCAAAACTGCTTCTGCGCCGTATACCATAAAAAATGGTGTGAATCCGGTAGTACGGTTAGGCGTTGTCTGCAGCCCCTAGAGTACGGAGTCGAGCTCCTCTACCCAGTGCGTGTCAGATTTCGTAAGGGACCGCACTAGTCTGGGTTTGATGCCGCTCATTATTAGACCATTTGCTCGTTCCACTTGACCGTTGGTTTGAGGATGATAGACTGAAGCATAATCGAGCTTGATGCCCATATTTTTGCACCATGATTTAACCTCATCGGCCGTGAAGTTCGTGCCGTTATCGGGATGATGCTGTGGGGGACACCATAACGGTGTACTACCCTGGATATAAAGTCTATCACTGGTCCGGACTCTGCCGTTTTAACTGGCTTGGCCTCTATCCATTTGGTGAATTTATCCACCATGACCAATAGGTACCTTTGCTTGTGGGTTCCCCCTTTAAGTGGTCCAACCATGTCAAGCCCCCAGACCGCGAACGGCCAGGTAATGGGTATAGTTTTGAGGGCGGTGGGTGGCATGTGGCTCTGATTAGCAAAGAGCTGACAACCGACGCATCTTTGGACTAAGTCCTGAGCATCTGCCCGGGCTGTCGGCCAATAAAATCCTGTACGGAATGCCTTTCCTACAAGGGCCCGGGCTGCGGCGTGGTGTTCGCCTAGTCCGGCGTGAATTTCAGCCAGAAGGTCTCGCCCTTCCTCTTCAGAGATACACCTTTGAAGGACTCAGGTTGTTCTTTTCTTATAGAGTTCTCCCTCATGGACCTTGTAGGCTTTAGATCGCCGGACTACGCAGCGGGCCTCATTATGGTCTTCGGGGAGTTCCTGCCTAAGCAAGTAGGCTAGGAACGGCTCTGTCCATGGGGCGATTACTGCCATTATGTCTTGAGCTGAGGGTGTTGTTTCGTCGGCTGGATCGCCGGTTATGTCAGATTGCTCTGCGGCTGCCTCCGGTTTGTTATTTCTGGACTCCTCTTCCCATAGTACGGATGGCTTGAACAGCCGTTCCAGGAAGATATTTGGAGGGACAGTGTCACATTTTGCGCTGATGCGTGCCAATACGTCGGCCGCTTGGTTATTATCTCTAACTACGTGGTGGAATTCAAGTCCTTCGAACCGAGCTGACATTTTAAGGACGGCGTTGCAATAGGCTGCCATTTTTGGATCCTTGGCGTCAAAGTCTCCATTTACTTGGGATATTGCGAGGTTTGAGTCCCCGCGCACCTCTAGGCGTTGGATGCCCATGGAGATTGCCATCCGGAGGCCATGTAAGAGGGCCTCGTATTCGGCTGCGTTGTTGGAGTCCGTGTACATTATCTTAAGTACGTATTGGACTCTGTCCCCGGCTGGGGACGTTAGTATGATGCCAGCCCCCAATCCGGCCAACATTTTGGAGCCGTCAAAATGCATAATCCAATTGGAGTATGCGTCGTACTCTTTAGGGAGTTCGACTTCAGTCCACTCAACGACAAAGTCAGCCAAAACTTGCGACTTTATAGCTCGCCGGGGTTTGTAAGTTATGTCGAATGGTAAGAGCTCAATGGCCCATTTTGCAATCCTGCCCGTTGCGTCGCGGTTATTTATAATGTCATTTAGGGGTACTTCGGAGGCCACTGTTATCGAATAGTCTTGAAAGTAGTGTCGGAGCTTCCGGGATGCCATGAACACCGCATACGCTATCTTTTGATAGTGCGGGTAACGGGACTTGCAGGGGGTTAAAATAGTGGATACGTAGTACACTGGTTTTTGAAGAGGGAATTTATGCCCTTCTGTCTCTCGTTCTACGATGAGCACCGCGCTTACTACTTGATGTGTTGCCGCGATGTATAACAACATAGGTTCGCCCAGGTTGGGCGCAGCCAGGACCGGATTCGTTGCCAATATGGCCTTTATTTCTTCGAGTCCGGCAGTGGCAGCATCCGTCCACTCGAAGTGTTCGGTGTGCCTGAGGAGGCGGTAGAGGGGCAATGCCTTTTCTCCTAGGTGGGAGATAAAGCGGCTGAGAGCCGCCATGCATCCAGTCAATTTCTGGATCTGTTTGAGGTTTTTTGGAATATCCAACTGTGTTAGGGCTCGGATTTTGGCCGGATTTGCTTCAATTCCTCTACCGGATACAATGAAGCCCAAGAGCTTTCCGGCTGGTACGCCGAAAACGCATTTTTCCGGATTCAGCTTGATGTCATATGCTCGGAGGTTGTCGAATGTGACCCTCAAGTCGTCTACTAGAGTTTCGACATGTTTGGTTTTGACGACTACGTCGTCTACGTATGCCTCTACTGTTTTACCGATCTGGGTAGCCAGACATGTCTGAATCATGCGCTGATATGTTGCGCCGGCGTTTTTAAGTCCGAAGGGCATCGTGTTGAAGCAGAATGGTCCATATGGAGTAATGAACGCCGTTGCGGCTTGATCCGCTTCTGCCATCTTGATTTGATGATAGCCGGAGTATGCGTCCAGGAAGCACAATGAATCGTGCCCTGCAGTGGCATCGATGATTTGGTCGATGCGGGGGAGGGGAAGGGATCCTTTGGGCAGGATTTATTTAGGTCTTTGAAATCAACACATAGGTGCCAGGATCTGTCCTTCTTTGGTACCATTACCAGGTTTGCTAGCCAATCCGGATGTTTGATGTCTCTGATGAATCCGGCTTCCAATAGTTTGGCTAGTTCTTCTCCCATTGCCTGTCTTTTGGGTTCGGAAAATTGTCGAAGAGCCTGTTTGACTAGCTTGAATCCTTTTATGATGTTTAGGCTATGCTCTGCCAACCTGCGAGGGATTCCTGGCATATCTGAAGGATGCCAGGCGAAAATGTCCCAATTTTCCCAAAGGAATTCTCGCAGCGCGGCGTCTACATCAGGGTTCAACTGTGCCCCGGTGGAGGCCGTCTTTGTCGGGTCCGTTGGGTGGACCTGGAATTTTATAATTTCGTCCGCTGGTTTAAAGGAGGTGGACTTGGATCTCTTATCGAGTATCACGTCGTCTTTGTGCACCGTAGCGCGCAGCGCGGTGAGTTCCTCTGCCGCTAGGGCTTCGGATAGTGCCTCCGGGGCTAATGCGGCTGTTTTGTTTTCGGCGCGGAGTGCTATGTCCGGATCACTAACGAGAGTGATTATCCCGCCGGGCCCAGGCATTTTGAGCTTCATGTACCCGTAATGGGGTACGGCTTCGAAAATTGTGAATGCCTCTCGTCCTAATATGGCGTGGTATCCGCTGCTGAGCGGGGCCACTTGGAACGTGATTTCTTCGGACCTGTAATTGTCTGGCGAGCTGAACACGACATCGAGTGTGATTTTTCCGGTGCAGCGTGCTTCCCAGCTAGGGATTATTCCTCTGAAGGTTGTGCTGCTTCGCTCAATGCGGCTCCAGTCTATTTCCATTTTTTGAAGAGTTTCCTCATAAATGAGGTTCAATCCGCTGCCGCCATCCATGAGTACCTTGGTAAGTCGAAAGCCGTACACTATTGGACTGAGGACCAATGCGGCTGGTGCTTGGGCTGTTCGGAATTTAGGTTCATCGCTGGCGTTGAAGGTGACGGCCGCGTCCCTCCAAGGATTTGTTGTTGCTACTTGGTAGACTTCGACAAGGCTGTGGATCGTTTGTTTCCGCATATTGTTTGATGCGAAAGTCTCGAAGACTGTTGATACCGTACCGGTATTGTTGGTGTGGTTTCGCAGGGCTAGAAGCTCCTCGCCACTTTTGGCCACCTGCCGCAATATCCAACATGCACGAAGGCTATGTGCTGGGGTGGCGCCCTTGGTACTGTGAATTGTACAGGGTTTGCTGAGCCATCCCTCCAGTACGGTTCTGTTCCCTTTAAGGGGCTTCTATTTTTTGGTTCTTGTACTTGGTGCCTGAGTGTAATGCACCCTTTTGTTGCGGACTGGGGCTATGTCCGGGGTCGGATTATCCCAAAACCTATCTTCGGTTTTACGGAAACTTTCTATGGTGCAGTACTTTCGCACTATGGATGCCAAGTCGGCGAAACGTGTGATTTCACGATGGCTGACGGTGTTCAAGATTCCCCTGTCTGTGCAATTGTTGCAAAAGATCGAGATTGCGTTTTCCTCTTGGTAGTCCTTTATCCGGTCCATGACCAGGAGGAATCTGGCCCAGTAATGATGTACTGTTTCGGCTGGCTCTTGCCGGATTAGAGATAGATCACATATATCTGGACGGGCGGGCCTAATTGAGTCCGGGACCCTGCCCATCTCGAGGCTCAAGGGCCGAGAAGTTTCCAAATTTGGAAGCTTGGAAAGTGGAACATTGTCCAACGAGTCCGGTCCGATGCCTGACTTTATGTTCAGTGCTTGATCGGAATCCGCTCCTCCGCGGGAATCCGGCATGGAGGGTTCGGT
Source organism: Triticum aestivum (assembly GCF_018294505.1). NCBI lineage: Eukaryota > Viridiplantae > Streptophyta > Magnoliopsida > Poales > Poaceae > Triticum > Triticum aestivum. The sequence goes on from NC_057804.1 coordinate 106,097,015, forward strand.
AGCCCGGACACGACTAGTTTTCAATATGGGAGAAGGATCGTCGCGATGTTCCTCTACCACCGTGACGTGGTGGGTAACCTGGGGAGAGTTAGTCTCTCTTAGATCGGTTTTAAGCCCGATCCGAATGTAGTCTGTAGCGACTCCCAGGGCGGCGATCCGATCCAAGAGTTTGTTTACAGACGAGAGCTCTGCTGGATCTAACTGCTCGGCGAATTCCGAGTTGACGTGAAGATTGCTCTCGATGACACGAGAGGTCATCGTTGAAGCGGTGGCCGGACATGCGGTCATAAGAAAACCTCCTAGCCGGATAGTTTGGCCGGCGGCCAAGGCTCCATCGGTGAAGATGCCATCCTTGAAGACGGGAAGAGGCATCCTTCCTATCGGTGACGGCACAGAGGAACTCTCAATGAAAGCACCAATGTCGCTGTCAAAACCGGCGGATCTTGGGTAGGGGGTCCCGAACTGTGCGTCTAGGCGGATGGTAACAGGAGACAAGGGACACGATGTTTTACCCAGGTTCGGGCCCTCTTGATGGAGGTAAAACCCTACGTCCTGCTTGATTGATATTGATATTGTGGATGTTTACAAGAGTGGATCTACCACGAGATCAAGGAGGCTAAACCCTAGAAGCTAGCCTATGGTATGATTGTAATGGTTGTTGTTGTTCTACGGACTAGAGCCATCTGGTTTATATAGACACCGGAGAGGGCTAGGGTTACATAGAGTCGGTTACAATGGTAGGAGATCTACGTATCCGTATCGCCAAGCTTGCCTTCCACGCCAAGGAAAGTCCCATCCGGACACGGGACGAAGTCTTCAATCTTGTATCTTCATAGTCTTGGAGTCCGGTCGATGATGATAGTCCGGCCGATGATAGTTTGGCCGATGATGGTAGTCCGGCTATCCGGACACCCCCTAATCCGGGACTCCCTCAACTGCCATCTAGCTCTGCACTAGATTCTCCTTCTGTTATGAATAAGCTTGCGACACCTAAACCTGCTACTGCTATGAATTCTGATATGTCGCATGTTATTGATGATGCCACTTCTGCTATGCATGATACTTATGATGAAACTACTTCTATGCTTGATACTACTGTGCCATTAGGTGAATTTCTTGATGAACAACTTACTAAGGCTAGAGAGAATGAAATTATTGAGAATGAAATTATTGATGATAGTGATGATGAAAGTTCTTCGAATGATTATGAATTTCCTGTTGTTCCTGAGGGTTATGTTATGGATGAAGAAACTGCTAGAGATTTTCTTGCTTGCAATGATAGATCAGATCTTAAGAAATTGTTAGCTAAGCTGAAACAAAAGACTTTAAATGCTAAAATGAAACATGACCCTGCTTTTTCCACTTCACCTATCTTTGTTACTGATAAGGAATATGAATTCTCTGTTGATCCTGAGATTATTACTTTAGTTGAACCCGATCCTTTCTATGGCACTGAATCTGAAACTGTTGTGGCACATCTTACCAAGTTAAATGATATAGCCACTCTGTTTACTAATGATGAGACGTCTCGCTATTATTACATACTTAAGATATTTCCGTTCTCATTAAAGGGTGATGCTAAGACTTGGTTTAATTCTCTTGATCCTGGTTGTGTGCGTAGTCCCCAGGATATGATTTATTACTTCTTTGCTAAGTATTTTCCTGCTCATAAGAAACAAGCTGCCTTGCGGGAAATATATAATTTTGTGCAAATCGAAGAAGAGAGTCTCCCACAAGCTTGGGGGAGGCTTCTCCGATTACTTAATGCTTTGCCTGATCATCCACTTAAGAAAAATGAAATACTTGATATCTTCTATAATGGACTAACTGATGCTTCCAAGGACCACTTGGATAGTTGTGTTGGTTGTGTTTTCAGGGAAAGAACAGTCGACGAAGCTGAATTATTATTGAACAATATGTTGACTAATGAAAATAATTGGACTCTTCCCGAGCCAATTCCTGAGGCAATTCCTGAACCAACTGAGCCAACTCCTGAGCCTATTCCTAAACCTACTCCGAAGAAGAGAGGTGTTCTATTTCTCAGTCCTGAAGATATGCAAGAGGATAAGAAATCAATGAAATAAAAATGTATAAAAGATGAAGATGTTAAGAATTTACCACCTATTGAAGAAATATGTGGTCTTAACATACCGCCTATCGAAGAACCACATTGTCTTGATAACCTGACACAAGTAGTAAAGGTAAATTCTCTCTATAGATATGATAAAGATGAAGTCCCATCTACTAAATTTCATAGTCCATGCTTAGATGAATTTGATGATTTCATGAATAGACAAGAAATTTTCAATGATTATGTTAGTAGACAATTGAAGAATAATGCTTATATGATAGGACACTTGAATGATTATATAGCTAGAGTTAAAGGAGAACTTAAACTCACTAGTAAAGATGCTTCTATGGTTGCTACTCAAGCTGAACAAGTACTTAAAGCTCAGAATGAATTGCTAGTTGAATTAAATAATAAACATGACTTTTCTGTTAGAGTGGCTACTAGAACTGGTAAAATGACTCAGGAACCTTTGTATCCTGAAGGCCACCCTAAGAGAATTGAACAAGATTCTCAAAATAATAATCTAGATGCTCCTAGTTCTTCTAAGAAGAAGAAAAAGAAAAATGATAGGACTTTGCATACTTCTAGTGAACCTAATGTAGAAACACCTGAGAATCCTAATAATACTTCTATCTCTGATGCTGAAACACAATCCGGAGATGAACATGAACCTGATGATAATGATAATAATGATGTTCATGTAGATGCTCAACCTAGTAATAACAATGATATAGAAACTCAACCTGCTGTTGGTCTTGATAACCCACAATCAAGAAACCAATGTTATGATAAGAGAGATTTTGTTGCTAGGAAGCATGGTAGAGAAAGAGAACCATGGGTCTAGAAACCCATGCCCTTTCCTCCTAAACCATCCAAGAGAAAGGATGATGAGGACTTTGAGCATTTTGCTGAAATGATTAGACCTATTTTCTTATGCATGCGCTTAACTGATATGCTTAAAACAAATCCTTATTCTAAATATATGAAAGATATCATCACTAATAAGAGGAAAATACCTGAAGCTGAGATTTCCACCATGCTTGCCAACTATACCTTTAAGGGTGGAATGCTTAAGAAACTTGGTAATCCCGGAGTACCCACTATACCTTGCTCTATTAAGAAAAATTATGTTAAAACTGCTTTATGTGACTTAGGAGCCGGTGTTAGTGTTATGCCTCTTTCCTTGTACCGTAGACTTGAATTAAGTAAGTTGACACCCACTGAGATATCCTTGCAAATGGCTGATAAATCAACTAGTATACCTGTTGGAATTTGTGAGGACGTGCCTGTTGTTGTTGCGAACGTTACTATCTTAGCATACTTTGTCATTCTTGATATCCTTGAGGACGACAGTATGTCAATTATCCTTGGTAGACCCTTTTTAAATACTGTAGGTGCTGTTATTGATTGCAACAAAGGCAATGTCACCTTTCATGTTAATGGAAATGAGCATACGGTACATTTTCAGAGGAAACAACCTCAAGTTCATAGCATAAATTCTATTGAGAAAATTCCATCAATCATTATTGGAGGTTTCGAATTTCCTCTCCCTACTTTCAAGAAAAAGTATGATATTCTTATTGTAGGGGATGCTCATATCCCCGTTGAGGTAACCTAGTGTCACTTCGAAATTTCTCCGGTTCCGTGTTATTCGGAATGAGTTTGTTAACAAGACTTGATCAACCTTGTTAGTGGATTCATTTTCATGATCATGAGATGGATGAAACTAGAAGGCACAACGTTCTGTACTTTCTTTTTAATTTCGGTTATTTAAAATAAATAAAGCTAATATAGTATTATCTGTCTATTTTCTGAATTATCCGTGCAATAAAAAATATCCTGCAAATTTAGTATGATTTTTTATGGAATATTTGAGGATTTTAGGCATTGAAGTCACTACACGAGGGGCAAGCACCAGGCCACGAGAGTGGAGGGCGCGCCCACACCCCCTGGGCGTGCCCCCCTGTCTCATGGGCCCCTGGTGGCCCCCTCCACTTATGCCAGCACCCACACACTCCATCTTCTTCCCAAAAAAATCCCCATCCAGCTCAAGCACGAGTTCTAGCTCATTTTGCTGCGATTTTCGAGCTCCTTGCTCAAAGCTCCATTCACAAAACTGCTTTGGGAGATTGTTGCTTGGTATGTGACTCCTCCATTGGTCCAAATAGTTTTTGTTCTAGTGTTTTATTCATTGCAAATCCTTGCTGCCTTGGTGACCCTGTTCTTGAGCTTGCATGTTAAATTTATGAGGTTCCAAGTAATTCTGATGCATGATATAGGCTCTAGGCACTTGTAGGAGTAGTTTCTATCAATCTTGTTTAGTTGTTTTCACTTTTATTTTGAAGTTACTAAAATTTCAGAAATTTTTAGAAAATGTTAAAGAGATTTTTGAGGGGCTCTTCTAGCCAAGGCTCCCAGGAAAAACAAGCTAAAGAGAAGGAAAAGGCCAAATATAATCTTCCTCGCAAAGCGGAAATACGGCCATGTGAATGGCCATGCGATGATTTCTTGAGAGAAGCTGGAATTTATGAAGATTTTTATTCTTTGATCGAGAATGCAGGCCTCACCGATTTCCTCCACGACCGGATCGATCAGTATCTCTTACTCACCAATACCTTCAAGCAAAACTTTTATTATTATCCTAAGAAGTCACCGCATTCAGTATCATTTCATTTATATGATGAATTCAGGGAAATGTCTTTACGTGATTTTTGCGCGGTATGTTGGATACCTTTGAGGGAGAATTAGAGGAACCACATCCTAGGGATGTGGATGGATTTTTTAACACTATCACTGTAGGAGACCCAAAGAAGGATTCTGATGCGAGAATCTCTAGCATACACTTTCCTGTTTTATGCTACTTTGCCATATTTTCTAGTAGATGCTTGATTGGTCGTGGAAATAGTGGAAACTTCAGTGTCCCAGATATTATTATTCTATTCCATGCCTTGTTTTATGATAATAGTTTTAGTATGGGTGCCGTTATTGCTAAACGTCTAAACATGAATCTTACAAAAGGACCCATCCTTGGTGTTATCTATGTTGCACGTCTTGCTAGACATTTTGAGATACCTATTAGGCACTATGAGGAAGAGGAGATAATTTTGCCTCCTTACATTTTAGATTACAGGAGCATGGTAGCACATGAGTTTATTGTTCATAATAATGATAAGATGCTCCTATATAACTTGAGATTTAATAAGAAACACAATGAGACTATTATTCTGCCTGCACCTCTGTTGTTTGATTTGACTGCAGACAATTATCTTGTCACGCCGGAAGCGGTATATGCTCATCGAGGCGAAGAATCCACTCCGGAGCCTGAGCCCGAGCCGGAACCACCACTGGACCCATATCGTCCATCATCTTAATTATCAGTGGGATCCGGAGGAGATCTCCAACCAATGGTATCCTGATTACACCTCTCAGTACACCGGGGAGAGTAGCCGCGGTCCGTGGCATTAAACCAACTTAGGCCAAAAGCCTAAGCTTGGGGGAGTACGTATTTCTCACCGACTTTACATTCATATTCACACACTATCCTAGTCGTCGGTGCTCATACTCTTTCATTGTATTATCCATGCTAGTTTAATTTTCTTTTTCAAGTTTTCCTCTTGTGTGTTTGATAAACCTTAAGAAAAACCAAAACAATTAGTTAGTTTAATTTCCATGCTCGTAGTAGAAATTAAATTGAAAATCCAAAAACATTTCTCGTTCTTCTTTTTACTTGTTGGGATCTTTCCCGTGTAAATAGTTTTCTTTTCTTTTCTTTCCTTTGGGGGGGGGGTGAGAATAGAAGACCATATTGAAAATGTTTATTGGCTCTCATATGCATGATTGTTTATTTAACTTAGAGCCCATATTACTTTGTCTTCTCTCTTGAGTTGAATGCTTGCAGATTCCAGCTTAGTCCAATGCACGTGCACTATTATTATTATACACATCGTTCGGTCATGCAAGTGAAAGGCAATAATGATGATATATGATGGACTGATTGAGATGAGAGAAGCTGGTATGAACTCGACCTCTCTTGTTTTTGTAAATATGATGAGTCCATCGTTCCTGATTCAGCTTATTATGAAGTAAACATATTTGCAATGACATTTAGAGATTATAGTTGCTTGTGCCATGCTTGATTAGCTATGAGTTATGATGGTTTACCTTGCGTGCCAACATGCTATTAGAATGATTATGATGTGGTATGATGGGATGGTATCCTTCTTTGAATAAATTGAGTGACTCGACTTGGCACATGTTCACGCATGTAGTTGAAACAAATCAACATAGCCTTCATGATATTTATGTTCATGGTGGATTATATCCTACTCATGTTTGTATTTGGTGTGAATTAGTTTTAATGCATGTCTATGAATGTTGTCGCTCTCTCAGTTGGTCGCTTCCCAGTCTTTTGCTAGCCTTAACCTGTACTAAGCAGGAATACTGCTTGTGCATCCAAACTCCTTAAACCCCAAAGTTATTCCATATGAGTCCACCATACGTTCCTACATGCAGTATTTACCTGCCGTTCCAAGTAAATTTGTATGTGCCAAACTCCAAACCTTCAAATGAAATTCTGTTTTGTATACTCGAGCAGCTCATGTTTCCACTAGGGCTGCCTATATCTTCCATGCTAGGTGGGTTATTCTCAAGAGTGGACTCCGCTCCTCATTCATGAGAAAGGGCCGGTAACCGGGATGCCCAGTCCCATGATCCAAAAAGATCAAAGCAAATCAATATAATTAAACAAAACTCCCCCAGGGCTGCTGTTAGTTGGAGGCACTCGTTGTTTCTAGCAAGCCATGGATTGATGCTTGTTGGTGGTGGGGGAGTATAAACTTTTACTATTTTGCATGGGAACTACCTATAATGCATGTAGTATGGAAGATACAACCATCTCATAGTTGTTACGTTGACAGTGAATGTATGCCGCCCAAAATGTTATTCAATCTCTATTTTAAAATCGAGCTCAGGCACCTCTGCAAATCCATGCTTCCCTCTGCGAAGGGCCTATCTATTTACTTTTATGTTGAGTCATCACCCCTCTTATTAAAAAGCACCCACTGGAGACCACACTGTCATTTGCATTCATTACTATTGGTTTATATTGGCTATGACTTGACTGGATCTCTTTTACCATGAATTACAATGTTTAGTCAGTCCTTGATCTTTAAAGGTGCTCTGTATTTATGTTTTGCGGTCTCAGAAAGGGCTAGCAAGATACCATTTTGTTATGTCATGTAATGATTGTTTTGAGGAAGTGTTGTCATCCGAGTTTTATTATTATGGCTTGCTAGCTGATTATGCTATTGATATGAGTAATTGTGAGATCGAGGTGTCATTGTGAGTATGGTGAGTTTATAATATTTGTCGAAACCTGAATGCTGGCTTTGCATGTTTACAAAAACAAGAGAAAACAGAGTTTGTAAAAGTTTTTCTTTATCACTTTCAGTTTATCAACTGAATTGCTTGAGGACAAACAAAGGTTTAAGCTTGGGGGAGTTGATATGTCTCCAACGTATCTACTTTTTCAAACACTTTTGCCCTTGTTTTGGACTCTAACTTGCATGATTTGAATGAAACTAACCCGAACTGACGCTGTTTTCAGCAGAATTACCATGATGTTGTTTCATGTGTAGAAAACAAAAGTTCTCGGAATGACCTGAAAATCCTCAGAGACAAGTTTCAGAAAATAAAAAAATACTGGCGAAAGAATCAAGACTAGGGGGCCCACACCCTGTCCACGAGGGTGGGGGGCGCGCCCACCCCCTCTGGGCACCCCCCTATCTTGTGGGCCCCCTGCAGCTCCGCCGACCTCAACTCCAACTCCATATATTCCGTCTCGTGAAGAAAAAATCAGAGAGGAAGTTTCATCGCGTTTTACGATACGGAACCACCGCCAAGCCCTAATCTCTCTCGGGAGGGCTGATCTGGAGTCCGTTCGGGGCTCCAGAGAGGGGGATTCGTCGCCATCGTCATCATCAACCATCCTGCATCACCAATTTCATGATGCTCACCACCGTGCGTGAGTAATTTCATCGTAGGCTTGTTGGACGGTGATGGGTTTGATGAGATTTACCATGTAATCAAGTTAGTTTTGTTAGGGTTTGATCCCTAGTATCCACTATGTTCTAAGATTGATGTTGCTATGACTTTGCTATGCTTAATTCTTGTCACTAGGACCCGAGTGCCATGATTTCAGATCTGAACCTATTATGTTTTCATGAATATATGTGTGTTCTTGATCCTATCTTGCAAGTCTATAGTTACCTATTATGTGTTATGATCCGACAACCCCAAAGTGACAATAATCGGGATACTTCTCGGTGATGACCGTAGTTTGAGGAGTTCATGTATTCACTATGTGTTAATGCTTTGGTCCGGTTCTCTATTAAAAGGAGGCCTTAATATCCCTTAGTTTCCACTAGGACCCCGCAGCCACAGGAGGGTAGGACAAAAGATGTCATGCAAGTTCTTTTCCATAAGCACGTATGACTATATTTGGAATACATGCCTACATTACATTGATGAATTGGAGCTAGCACTACTAGGGAAAAGGCTAGCAGCAGCGCGAGTTTTAGGTGTATCAGTAGCGCAGGGAGGGGCTCTACTAATAAGGCGCTACAGCTAACACAAAGCACTAGCACGTGGTCACCGGCGCTACTGCTACACAAGTGTAGCAGCAGCGCGGTTATTGGAAGCTCGCTACTGCTAGTAGCTCTAGCGCGCTTTGCAACGACGCGCTACTGCTATCGCGGCGCTGCTGCTAACTTTTATACACTCGCTACTGCTAATTTAATAGGTTTTTTTTGGCATATTTGTTTTGTATTTGAATAGGCTTTATAGAAGAATCTTTAGCACATAGAAATGTCATCATGATACACATACAAATGCCCACGAGACCACAAATGTAATCATAGCATATACATACAAATAGTCTCATCATAATCATCATCCAACACAAAGTGGTCTCTCATCATCATCTCGAAAATAGCGATACAAGTCCTCGATTACTTGCAAATACATCGTCATCCATCTAAACAATGGTATACGCGAGAAGAGCTATCACTTTGAGTACATGAGTTCGTATCCCTCTCTCGCATTAGCGCGAACCTAAACTAACTAATGCCTGTCGCTCGGAAACCGGAAACCGGTAACACCTGGGCCTGACACTCCAGCCACTCGTCATATATATACTCCTGGCGTAGCACTTCTTTGCCATCGATGATCTAGGCACCTGCATCGTCACATGAGTCGATCATATGCAACATATATAGTTGAGCAACAGAAAGAGATAGACTTGACAAAAATAGAAACAACATATCATAAGCATAAATAACAAAGTTCATCATACCCAAAATGCCCTAACTAGAGTGATCTTCGCTAGTCGAGGAGGAGGACGGTTTAATTACATCACAAATAAAGTTTCACTGTGCATAACTCAAAGTTTTGTCATACAGAAAGTATGGACTAAACAGACACATTGTCATATATTGACAATCACTCCAACATGCCGTGCCATCCATCGAGGTCAGGGAGATAGTCCCCGAGCTTAGTGAAAGGCTTCATGTCGAGACGCTGAGAGGCTACCCATGTTCGGATGTCTTCCCGCGACATTTGTCCTTCTTCGTAGAACATCCCTGTTTTTCCAACGACCTCCTTCATGATGATTTGGGCAAGTTCGCGCTGGATGTGATAGAACTCATCTCGAAGTTGATGATCCTCGATATCTCCTACGTCCTTTGCCCATTGCAGAATACGGGCATCGCCGGATCTAGGTGACATGCGAAGCTTCTGGTGATCTCGTCTGTACTCCAGCATGTGGTGTTGGACATAGAATCCATCATTAAGAGAATCGCTCGGTTGCTGGATGCAGCAGAAGTCGGTCTTATGGGCGAAGGCGACCCTGCCGCCCCTTTTATTCTTGTCCCTGACCTCTCCACCCCTTGCTTGGTAGTAAAACATAGCACTGTCGAGAACATCCTTGATGTGGGTGTAATCCTTTTTGTGAATGTTCTTCGATGAGTCCAAGTAAAGAGCGTGGGAGAATTGGGGGTATAGGATGATGAGGACGGCGCGCCCGCGGCTGCACAAAATAAGTACACCTCAAATTACTTAGCCTCCACCGTGCAAATGAATGATTGAAATCGAAGGAAGGATAGCAGCACGGATGACTTACACGGGATGATAAGGCACGAGAATCGCCCCCTTGTCCTTATTGGCGAGCATGAAATGGACGATGTATTCCCTCGCGTATACATGGTGCTCTGCGCAGACTCCCAAGAAGCCCTCGTGCATGTAGTACGGGTCAGCGACACAGATATGAGATATATGCTCAACCCCGATGATGTAGTTCATGTGCAAGGCATAAAGGCGGACAAATGTAAAATCCAGCTTCTTCACGTGAAACATGTCAAATATGTAATCGAATCGGAGGAAGAACTTATCCGCGGGGAAGCCATCGACGTACGACCTTTGCCGTGGAACGTTAACCACGTAGAGTGGGTATCCTGGATCTGTCGAGGCAATGAGGCCTTTCTCTACCCGCAGCACATCGCCATGAAGTCTCCTTAGATCGCCGAATCTGGCATGTAGCGCTATTGCAGGTAGGATCGGTTGACCGGGGATATGCCATTTATCCGCATTGGGGATATCTATACGGTCCTGAAGCCGAGACTGCTGAGGCGGCTGGATCATAGAATCGGATTTTTTGCCTTTCCTCGCTCTCTTCCTAGACTTCTTTACTACCGGAAGGTCGTCCATAATATGTTGAGACAGCAATTCAGGCACCGACTCATGACGCTCAAACCCTGAGGAGGCGCCAGTATAGACATATTGTTCAGCGCCATCGTCGTCCTCATCCTCATCCATGGCAACGTCATCAGCAACTAATGGAGCCTCCTCCTTACCCCGTCCGCTATCACCCAACCCGACACCCGACGCTAATTGGGTAGGTGGGGTGTTGATGTTCATACCTTGCTGAGGTTGCGTGCTCGTGGGTGTGCTCCCGACCGCCTCCAGACAAAGCAACCTCTTTGGCCACAACAGGACCCACCCATTGCAACAATCACCAAGCCACCGCGGTGTCTCCTCGTCATCCACCAGTAGTGTTGGAGGATGCAAATTCTCGTGGCCCGGTTCGACACTATCCACGGAAACCTTGAAGACATTCGGGTGGATCGGCCGGCTTTGGAACAATGGTTCCTTCGGCTTCATTATCGTCGCCTTCCCCACGTCCACCTTCTGGTCGCCGATGGTGTACAATATGGTGCACGGGGTTTCGTCGGCCTGCAAAGAAAAGTCTGCGATGTGAGACATCCGAAAGGCAACGAAAACGGGAGATTATACATTTATATTGAAGGGGGCCGGTGTGACAGATACCGTGAGGGCGTCAAGCTCAGCCAAAGATGAAGCACCGTCGAGCACGTCCGGTGCGGGAGCCGGTGCGAGAACAGGTGCGGGAGCCAGTGCGGGAGCAGGTGCGGGAGCCGGTGCGGGAGCAGGTGCTCCCAAGAAGTCAGCAAGGGGAAAGTCCTCTGCATTTTTTCTGGATTTTGCCTTGTCCAAGTGATAACGCCCGTCACCAAGGAAGTAGACCAATCTGCAACCACCTGTTTTGCGGCAGCTACCGCTGTTGCAACTGTCTGAGATGATTTCTTCTCAACCGCAATCTCAACCTTCTTGTCGATGTTTTCTTCAGTTAACCTCCGTCTTTCCTTTCTCTCCTTCGTGGTCTCACGGTAGTACTTCTTCCACATGGCGCCATCTCCGACACCGTGCACTCGTCCATACGACGGTCGAGTATCCACCGGTTGTTGTTTCAATATGTTCAACGCCCGGTTGAATGGAGTGTCCCACTTGGGCGCCGCCAATGCCTCAGACGGCGAGTCGCTTTCGGCCGCAATCCGGTGCTGCTCTCTCTGCAAAAGGCACAAGGATCATTTACAAATATGACTAATTTGTGCAGTCGAATTGATCAGAAACTAAAATTACCAGCAGTCTCATGAACTCCGTAATGACCGGTGTTGTCTCGTAAACCTTCTTCACTGGGTCCCAATGGTGTCGGGCCCTCAGGACGTCACGCTCCTGCGGGACGGTGAAATCCGCCAAGGGGTCTGGGATGCCCAGACTCGCGGCTTCTGCGTCCTCCTTGGCCCATTTGGACCTCTTTCCGCCGTAACCATGGCTTCCGAGGTGGTGGCTCCCAATGTTCCTCTCTTGAAGCCCCTTCATGTACTTAGACTTGTTTTTGGCAGCTTTGGCCTCGCAAGCCTCCTTGAATATTTGAAACTGGTCTTCCGTGATTGTCGGATTATCCTTTACAATCTTGGAGTAGGGTTCCTTCTTGTCGATGATCCTTGCTTTCACTCGAGTTTTCCAGGCGGCCAACGCGTCGCTAAACTTGGTCATGGCGTGTTTGTTTATCTTCTTCATTGCCGGGTCCTCGTCTGGATCTTCATAATCCTTCTCATTCCGGCCCGGGAACAAGAATATCTGGTGAAACTTCTTTAGGAGGGAGCTCCTCATATTTTCTATCTTCTGTAGTTTCTCATCATTGATGGTGGCAGTTGTCCGTACGATGCAGCCTATTTGATTGCCGTAGCACGAGCGAGCTTCCTCGGACGCCTTTGGCTCAAAAATGCCGTCGTCCACCTTCGTGAGCACCAGCCTAGTAGTCCTGAGTTTGTTAGGAAGTTGTTGCCTCTTTGCTTTCGGTTCTACACCGGCTCCGCTCCCCGAGGCAGCACCGGTCTCAGTCTCAGCGCCGGTTCTGATGCCGGTCTGAGTCTCAGCGCCGGTCTCAGTCTCAGCACCGGTCTGCGTGTCGGTCTCAGTCCCCGATGCCACCGGTGGGCCCAGCAACAACATCGGTTGATCGTCGGTAAGGCTAAAAAATTCGTCTGCCGCCCGGTAGGCGTCGACGCAATCACCAGAACCCTGTCCTTCATCGTTGCTAGCCATGTTTCCTATGATTAAATCTAGTCAATTAATTCTAGACCTAATAAAATGAATAATGACATAAAAAAGGCCAATTGTTTTGCAGGAATGTTGACTCCTTCCTGGTGCGGCAAATCCCGAGCACTCGATATGTCCTAGTTTGTAGCACAAGTCATGCCGAAATTCACGGAAAATTTCGGCATGACCATTGCCAAAAAGTGGACAAATCAAGAACCTGAAATTTGCCGGAACAGAAATGAATCAACATTCTGGCAAAACATAGGCCACTCAGCATCATTCCCTGGAAACAACAAAGCCACTTGGGCACAATCGAACCACTTCAATGAAAAGATATAACATGACCACTTTAATGAAAAGATATAATCAACAATAAAAGTCTAGGAAGGGATCATCTTTAAAATAAAATTTGCCTAAATTCTTTTCCTTCACTAAACACTTCTCTGCCTAGGACAAAACCCAAATTATGTTGATCTAGCCATTCCTCTCTCTCACAAAAACACACATTATTATCTCTAACCCTTCTCTGCCTAGGACATAACCCAATTACATTGCAAAGGAACTCCATTTCTCTAACCCTTCTAACCTAATGCTCTAAAATAACATTTTCCTCTAACCTAGCCAACCTACTTAACCTAGCTTGTTAATCCAACGAACCTAATTGACCTACCTATTTAACCTAGTTAGTTAATCTAGTTTACCTACATAATTAACCTAATTAAACTAGTTAACGTAGCTAGTTCTCTGTCAAAGCCCTAAATAATTTTTTGCAGTAATTAACCTAGATAATTAACCTAATTAAACTGGTTAACCTGACTAGTTCTCTGTCAAAGCCCTAACTAATTTTTCCACTAACCTCGATAATTAACCTAATTGAACTAGTTAACCTAACTACTTCTCTGTCAAAGCCCTAACTAAATTTTTGCCCTAACCTTGATAATTAAGCTAATTAAACTAGCTAACCTATGCATGAGAGAGAGGAGGGGTGGGGGCTTACAGAGGATGGCTCCAGTGGTAGCGAGGGAGGCAGTGGTGGCGAGGGAGGCAGTGCTGGCGAGGGAGGCAGGGGCATCTCCGGTGACGGCGAGGGAGGCAGTTGTGGCGAGGGAGGATCCGGTGGCATCGATGGCGGCTCCGGTGGCGTTGATGAGGCCTCGCGGCTCCGTGGCGTTGGGGTTACTCTGGTGGTGTCGACGGCGCACGGCTCTGGTGGCCTCGACGTCGGCAGGAGACGGCGGCGAAGTGGGGCGACGGTGAATCGGGGAGACGGCGGCGGGGTGGGTCGAGGGATTTGGGGGAGAAGTGGTGGCCGGGGGGAAACGGTTTTTTGGTTAAGTCAAATTTAGCGGTAGCGCGTTTCGCAAAATGTGCTATAGCTAAGATAGCTACAACGGTTTTTACAAAACGCGCTGCTGTTATAGCTATGTAATTTTCTTCCATTTTTTATTTTCTTTTCTGTTTCTATAGAGGGGGTCTAGGACACGCGCTGCAGCTATGTTAGCTATAGCGCCTCTTACAAACACACGCTACTGCTATGCCTTCCTCCGTTATTTTCGCTTTTTCAATTATTATGCTTTACATTTTATTTTTTCCTTTCTCCTTTTTCTATTTCTTTCATTTTCATTTACTTTTCTATTTGTTTTTCATCTTATTTTATTTCCATTAGTAGTAGCGCTCTTCGTAGGAAACACGCTACTACTTATACCCTAGCGGTAGCGCGCTTCTTCCAAGCCGGCTACTGCTATGCGTATCCTATCATTCTACCAATGGGAATATTAGTAGTAGCGCTTTTGGCACTACACGTGCTGCTGCTAAGGGTGTATCTGTAGCGCGGTTTTTCCTCAATCGCTACTGCTATCTAGCACTAGCGCTCTTTTTTGACCCGCGCTGTTGCTAAATTTCTGTGTATAGGCTTTTCAATAGTAGTGTAGTTCTATGTCACCCTATGATATAACTATTACATGAGGAATCGCCTCCGACATAATTATCCATCACTGATCCATTGCCTACGAGCTTTTCACATCTTGTGCTTCGCTTATTTACTTTGCCGTTGCTACTGTTACAATCACTACAAAACCCAAAAATATTACTTTTGCTATCTTTATCTTTACCACTGTTACCATTACTATCATATTACTTTGCTGCTAAATACCTTGCTGCAGATACTAAGTTATCCAGGTGTGGTGGAATTGACAACTCAACTGCTAATACTCAAGAATATTCTTTGGCTCCCCTTGTGTCGAATCAATAAATTTGGGTTGACTACTCTACCCTCGAATCAATATTGTTTAAGTTTCCGGCTGGCCATGAACACCACATAAACGAGCTTCTGCCAATGTGGATATCTCTGCTTAGACTCAATCAGCACCTCACTGATGTAGTAAACCGGCCGTTGAACCGGATATTCCTTGCCAGCCTCCTTGCGCTCCACCACAATGGCCACACTAATAGCCCGTGTTAGCAGCCACATACAACAATAATGGCTCCTTATCAATGGGAGCAGCAAGAACCGGCGGCTCAGTCAACTGCCTCTTCAAATCTTCAAATGCATCGTTACCAGCATCACTCCAGACAAAGTCGTCTATGTTCTTCATCATCTGATACAATGGTATGGCCTTCTCACCTAACCGGCTTATGAACCGGCTTAAGGCAGCAATATGACCCGCCAAACGCTGAACATCATTGATACACGCCGGTTTAGCCAGAGAGGTGATGGCCTTGATCTTCTCTGGGTTAGCCTCAATGGCCCTGTTAGAAACCAAGAAACCCAAAAGCTTGCCTACTGGCACACCAAAAATGCACTTAGCTGGGTTAAGCATCATCTTGTAGACCCGGAGATTATCAAAGGTTTCCTTCAAATCATCTATCAAGGTTTCCTTCTCTCTGGAGTTCACCACAATGTTGTCCACATAAGCATGAACGTTGCGCCCAATCTGACAGTGAAGACAGTTCTGCACACATCGCTGATAAGTCACCTAGGCACTGTTGAGCCCAAAAGGCATAGACACATAGCAGAAGGCTCCAAATGGAGTAATGAAAGTCGTCTTCTCCTGGTCCTTAACTGCCATCTTGATCTGATGATAACCAGAATAAGCATCCAAAACACTCAAGCGCTCACAACCCGCCGTAGCATCAATGATTTGATCAATACGAGGGAGAGCAAAAGGATCAACCGTACACGCTTTGTTCAAGTCCGTGTAATCCACACACATGCGCCAGGTGCCGTTCTTCTTAAGCACTAGCACCGGATTAGCCAGACACTCCGGATGAAAAATTTGAACAATGATCCCAGCCGCCAAGAGCCGGGCCACTTCCTCACCAATGGCCTTACGCCTCTCCTCATTAAACCACCGAAGAAACTGCTTGACATGCTTAAATTTCGGATCAATATTGAGAGTGTGCTCAGCGAGTTCTCTCGGTACACCCGGCATGTCAGAAGGTTTCCATGCAAAGATGTCCCGGTTCTCACGGATGAACTCGATGAGTGTGCTTCCCTATTTGGGATCCAAATTAGCACTGATACTGAACTGCTTGGATGAGTCGCCAGAACGAAATCAACAAGCTTGGTGTCATCAGCCGATTTAAATTTCATCACCGGGTCATGCTCTGTAGTTGGCTTCTTCAAAGACGTCATATCAGTCGGGTCAACATTGTCTTTATAAAATTTCAAATCTTCCGCTGCGCAGACCGACTCAGCGTAGGCAGCATCACCTTCTTCACATTCCAGGGCTATCTTCCGACTTCCATGCACCGTAATGGTTCCTTTATAACCGGGCATCTTGAGCTGCAGATAAACATAACACGGTCATGCCATGAACTTGGCGTAAGTCGGCCATCCAAACAAAGCATGGTACGGGCTTTTGATTTTAACCACTTCAAAAGTTAACTTCTCAGCCCTAGAATCATGCTCATCTCCAAAGGCCACCTCCAGCTCAATCTTTCCCACAGGGTACGCCGATTTAACAGGCACCACTCCATGGAAAACAGTGTTGGATGTCTTAAGATTTTTGTAAGTTAACCCCATACGATGAAAATTCTCATAATAGAGGATGTTGATGCTACTGCCTCCATCCATGAGTACCTTAGTGAACTTGTATCCACCAAGTTGAGGCGCCACCATGAAAGCCAAGTGACCCGGATTATCAATTCGGGGCGGATGATCCTCCCGGCTCCACATAATGGGTTATTCAGACCATCGCAAGTATTGGGGAACTGCCGGCTCAACGGCGTTCACAGCCCTCTTGTGAAGCTTCTGGTCCCATTTGCATAAACTTGTGGTAAAAACATGATACTTCCCACTGCTCAACTGCTTTGGATGACTTTGATACCCGGATTGCTGCTGCTGACCCCCTTGGCCAGATTGCTGGTTATAACCACCCTGGTTGCCTTGATTATATCCACCCTGATTATTTTGGTGGCCCTGAAAGCCGGTATTAGAGCCGCCACCTCCATAACTTGGACCATGAAAATCACCGCCGCCTGAACCGCCGCCCGATCCATGATTGTTGTCAAACATGCTAGAGTTCTTGAAAGCCTTTATAATCATACAACCCTTCCACAGGTGAGTGGTCGGCTTCTCCCGAGTGCCATGCCTTGGACAGGGCTCATTTAGCAACTGCTCAAGAGTGGGACCTGACCCGCCGGACTGAGGAGGCAGCCTCCCCTTACGTCGTTGGTTATTGCCCTGTGTATTGGTGTTAGCCACAAACGCCGATCTACCATCAGCCTTACGTTTGTTATTTCCCCCTTGATTCGCCGGGTTATGCTGAGGGCCCTTAGTGTTATCGTTCTTCTTTCCCTTCTCTGCCTTCTCATCGTCAGACTTGGGATCCTTGGTACTATCAGAGTCGGCATACTTGACTAGAGCCGCCATCAGCTGGCCCATGTCATTACAATCGTGCTTGAGCCGCCCCAGCTTCTGTTTCAGAGGATCAAAATGGCAATTTTTCTCCAACATTGACTGCAGAGCTAGCGTCCATCTTATCGGATGAGTGTATGATTGCTTTGACCCGGCGCACCCAATTGGTCGTGGATTCACCCTCCTCTTGCTTGCAATTGGTCAAGTCCACAATCGCCATGGGTTGCCTGCAGGTGTCTTTAAAGTTTTGAATAAATCGGGCCTTTAACTCTACCCATGAATCGATGGAATTAGGTGGCAGCCCCTTCAATCAATTACGGGCCATTACATCCAGCATCATGGTGAAGTACTTGGCACACGCAGCATCACTGACTTCCAGTAGCTCCATGGCCATCTCATAGCTTTCAATCCACGCCTGAGGGGGTAAACCGGCTGTGTAATTAGGCACCATTCGAGGTCCCTTGAAATCCTTGGGAAAACGCTCATTACACAGAGCCGGCACCAAACAGGGTATACCCGCGGTCCTAGAGGTCACGCCTGCCTCAATTGAAGTCGTCGGATAAACTGTAAGGGGTTGATAAGCCGCCTGCTGAGCCGCCTGCTCAGCTTGTTGACGCACTCTATCCTGATCAACCAAATTAAGAGCTCAATCATGAGCCGGGTCATGCCCGCGCGGCTGGTCACGACACCGGGCGTTGCTTGAAGCGGCTGGTGAGTCCATGTGCCTGCTATAGCTCCCGCTTGGGCGAGGGGTGGAATGAATCCTGTCTCGATTATAAGAATGCGCCTCCTGCGGTGCCAATGCTGTTTGAAGAAGTTCTCTGACCCTTCGTGTTTCAACCGCCATTGGAGAGTCGCCATCCACTAAGAGAGCCGCCAATCGTGCGGATGCAGCGATCATGTTCTCCAAAGGATTAGAATAATGACCCGGTGGAACCGGTACATGCTGAGGTGGAGCAGTATGCTGACGAGGGGGTTCCGTCACACGTGGTTGAACCGGCATCCCAGCCCCGGGCGCCACGGCCCGGTTTACCTCCGGCGTGTTACTGGGCCCTGCACCGGGCATGCGGATGAGGGTTTTAGGCTCATAAACCATAGGCAGATGGGACTGGTGCCTTCTCCTCATGATCTCATTTGATGCGTTCTGATCCATCATAAGCTGAAAAGCCTTGGATTGAATCTGCTGGGCCTGAGCATCCAAAGCCGCCCGCTCTGCGGCCATCGTGACGTCCTCCGCCGTCAGGTCTTCTTTGGCTTGTGCTACCTCCTCACGTAACTGTGCCACTTCCGCATCATGTTGAGCTTGATTCGCCAGGTTGACCTCGGCGGTTAACAGAGCCGTCAACTTATCCATTAAAGCCATCAAAACTTGAGCCGGTGGGCACGCAGGGCCTCCTGCCCCGGCTACCGTCACCGCTGCTGACCCGGAAGTCATTGCTGCTGCGGTCGTAGAGTTTTGCCCGGGTTGCGTGCCAACCATGAAGACCTCGACTGTGTTTGGCGGCTCAAAGGGGTCCGGAATACTGTTGCCATCGGAATAGCCCCCAAGCCCGCCGTCTTGCAGTTGATACAATGAACCCATCTCACCCGTGGACGATTCACCATCAGAGTAGATGGTCGTCTCACCGCCAGACGTAGATCCTTCAGAAAATTCCCTCCATGGATGCATCCCATGAAGGCATGCTTCACGGCGGGCTGAGCTCGGGTGGGTCTCGCACGCTGAGTCGTCTCGATGATGTCGGTGCAGATGTCCACCTCAGGGCCCGGCTCGCCGATCTTGCCGATGAAAACGTGGATTCCATCGAAGGGGACCCAGTACCCGTACTCGATTAAGCCGGCGTCGGGGCCCCAGCCTGCATCGTTGATGTAGAGCTTACCGCGACGACTCTTGGTCATCTGGCCCACAGCGTATCCCTTGAGCCCTTCGAAGCTGCCCTTCAAGAACTCAAATCCACCATGCACTGGCCCCACGGTGGGCGCCAACTATCGTGTAAAGGTCACGACAGATGTCCTAGCAAAAGGAGCCATCGCAACTAGGGAGCTTAAAGGGGTTAAAACAAGACAAAGGACACGAGAGTTTATACTGGTTCGGCCCCTTGCGGTGAAGGTAAAGGCCTAATCCAGTTTGAGGAGGTATTGCTTATGTCTCGATTACCAAGGAGCGGATTCGCTTGACCTAGCTTTCAATATGATCTTTCTTGAGCTGAACCGCCGCCGGGTCGTCCATTTATATACAAAGGTCGACGCCCAGTGGCTCACGGAGTCCCGGCCGGCTCATAAACAGTGTTTGGCTTGGTGACTATCTATTCCTACCTTACAATACAAGTCATACACATATGGAGGTTTATCTCTACGGGCCTTAAGCCGCCTTTGGGCCTTGGGCACTTAACTGAACCGATATCTTCAAGTGTTGGCTTGGGCTTCATATTATGAATGCCTATAAGTATAACCCGACCCCTCCTGGGCGGGTCATACGTAATAGTTATATCGCCAACAAAACCCAAATGTCGGAGAAGAAATACGAGGCTATAAGTAATCATGCATATAAGAGATCAAAGAAGACTCAAATAACTTTCATGGATAATAACATAGATCTGATCATAAACTCAAAGTTCATCGGATCCCAACAAACACACCGCAAAAAGAGTTACACCAGATGGATCTCCAAGAGACCGTTGTATTGAGAATCAAGAGAGAGAGAGGAAGCTATCTAGCTACTAACTACTGACCCATAAGTCTACAATGAACTACTCATGCATCATCGGAGAGGCATCAATGGACATGATGAACCCCTCCGTGATGGTGTTTAGATTGGGTCTGGTGCTTCTGGAACATGCGGCGGCTGGAATTGATTTTCATCGAATCCCCTAGGGTTTCTGGAATATTGGGGTATTTATAGAGGAAAGAGGCGGTGTGGGAGGCCACTGAAGTGGGCATAATTCACCTGGGCGCGCTTGGGCTCCCAGGTGTGCCATGGTGGGTTGTGCCCCCCACTGGGCACCCCTCTACTTTGGCCCATCTTTCGTCTTCTGGTCCAGAAAAATCCACAAAAAAGTTTTGCTGCGTTTGGACTAAGTTTGGTATTGATTTCCTGCGATGTAAAAAACAAGCAGAAAATAGCAACTGGTATTGGGCACTATGTCAATAGGTTAGTACCAAAAAAATGATATAAAATGATTGTAAAACATCCAAGAATGATAATATAAGAGCATGGAACAATTAAAAATTATAGATACATTGGAGACATATCATCCAACAAGATGTCGAGGTAATAGATGAGTTCCGCCAGCACAACGGCATGGTGATGGTGACGGTGAAGTGATCTCCGCAGGGCTTCACCTAAGCACTACGAAAATATGACGGAGGAAGTAAACTGTGGAGGGGCACCGCACACGGCTAGGAAATTTCCTAGTGTGTTATGCCCCCTCCTCACGTATATAGGTGGGAGGGAGAGGGGAGAGGCCAAGGGGCACCCCAAGTGGGACCGAATCCCACTTGGGCTCCTGCCCTAGTTCACCCCCCCTTCCTTGTATAGGCGCCACAAGAAGGAAGGTTTGGGTGGCGCTCCCTTTCCTTTCTCCCTTGAGGTTAAGGAAGGAGGGACTTGCCCTCCCCCATTTCCTTTCCCTAGGGATGGCCGGCCTGGTGGAGGGGCGCACCAGCCCCTTGTGGGCTGGCCCGTCCCTCCCTTGGCCAATTAAGCCCATATCTTTGCCGGGGGTGCCCGGAACCCCTTCCTGTGACACTATATGTACCCGGTACCCTCCGAAACACTTCTGGTGTCCGAATATCATCGTCCTATATATCAATCTTGACCATTTCAAGACTCCTTGTCATGTCCGTGATCTCATCCGGGACTCCGAACAACATTCGGTCACCAAATCACATAACTCATATAATACTATATCGCCGTCGAACGTTAAGCATGTGGACTCTACGGGTTTGAGAACTATGTAGACATGACCGAGACACCTCTCCGATCAATAAACAATAGCATAACCTGGGTGCTCATATTGGATCATGTATATTCTATGAAGATCTTTATCGGTTAAACCGTTATGACAACATACATAATTCCCTTTGTCCATTGGTATGTTACTTGCCCGAGATTCGATCGTCGGTATCTTCATACCTAGTTCAATCTCATTACCAGCAAGTCTCTTTACTCGTTCCGTAATACATCATCCTGCAACTAACTCATTAGTCACTTTACTTGCAAGGCTTCTTATGATGTGTATTACCGAGAGGGCCCAGAGATACCTCTCCGATACCCGGAGTGACAAATCCTAATCTCGATCTATGCCAACCCAACAAACACCTTCGGAGATACCTGCAGAGCATCTTTATAATAACTCAATTACATTTTGATGTTTGATAGCACATAAGGCATTCCTCCGATATCCTGGAGTTGCATAATCTCATAGCCGAAGGAATATGTATTTGACATGAAGAAAGCAATATAAGTAAAATTGAATGATTAATATGCCATGCTAACGGATGGGTCTTGTCCATCACATCATTCTCCTAATGATGTTATCACGTGAATCAAATGACAACACATGTCTATGGTTAGGAAACTTAACCATCTTTGATTAACGACCTAGTCTAGTAGAGGCTTACTAGGGACACGATGTTTTGTCTATGTATCCACACATATATCAAGTTTCCAGTTAATACAATTCTAGCATGAATTATAAACATTTATCATGAAATAAGGAAATATAAAATAACAAGTTTATTATTGCCTCTAGGGCATATTTCGTTCAAGATCTTGCGTATGCGTAGATTTTTTTGTTTTCCATGCAACATCTCCCAATAGTTTATTTATGTTCCTAAGAATAAGGGTGAACCTTCTAGTTCAGGGTGGACACGGTCCGGGCCGGTCCGGTCCCTGACCGAGACACCATTTGGATTGGCCGCCGGCGGACCGGACCAAGCAGTGCAGCGGTCCTCTTTTCCTGGACTGGACCGGCAGAGGTAAAGCTCGGGCCGGACCGAGAGGACCGGCGGCGGCAAGGACAAGACCATGGTAGCTGCGAGAGACGACTCCTGCGAGCTCCTGGACACGGTTGAGAACAACGACGGTCCACACATGGCAGCAACAGGACGTGGTGGCGCTTGCCGAGCCGCGAATGTTATATGTACACGTTTGTTCTTTAGCAGTTTTTCCACTACATGCAAGCAATTTAACACATGCATGAGTCAATGATTTTGTGCGTACTGTCCTGGCCATGATTATAGGATCAAGTTTTATGTGGGGTTAGTCGTGTGATGACGCCGTAATTGATGGATCAAACCTCCTTTCTCTGGTTATTTTTATTTTGTGATCAACGAAAAGAAGGAAAGAAAGTAACGTCCCATGATTTTCTGTGTGTGGGCAAGGCAGCCACGACCCAGGATCACCACCGCATGCAACTAGTGTTTTGAGGGGGCTTCTTCATTAAGGTCTGCCACTGCTGAAAATACTAAAGATTCTTACGAAATTGAACCATGATTGCACATAAAGATTTGGTAAGGCTCTTACATCAGAATAGGAGTTTCCTTGTGTTTTCTATTGGATTGATTAAAAGTAAACAACATTGTGGAATAAAGGGAAATGGCGGTGTGGAGTTAGTCATGGGATGGTGCCGTGATTATCGGATCTAATCCCTTTTCTCTCGTCCTTTCTCTTTTCTGTTGGACTGAATAATAGCAAAGAAACTTCAGCGCGTGACCAGAGTCTTCTACCTCTTGCCCCTATATCTTCAATTGATAGAATTACACTTATTCTGGTGAACAACAACGGGGCGGGGCATGGCCAGTGCGTTACTGGCGGTTGCGACGTCGAGGAACGATCGGCTGCTTCGTTCCGCTCGGTCGGACCGGTTAAAGACTAGACCAGACTGAGCAAATTTCGGGCTGAAATTTAGGGACCGGGCCGGCTAATTTCTTCAATGGGCCAGGACCAATCGGCCCGGTCTACATCGGGCCACAAGCGGGCCGAAAAGCTCGCTCGCTCCACCTAGCCTAACTTCTAGTAAAGGAAACGAATACCTTAAGATGATAAGTGTTCACCCTAACCTTATTAATATTATCAAGGAAACAATTTCCATAGGTGAATTTCTTGATTTCTTGCCTAGGAGTGTGATTATTGATAAAGGCAAACAATGTCCTAAGGTTTGTAGGTGTGCAATTGAGGAATTGCATACCAAAGATGACAATACCTAGATCTATGTTTTATACCTTGCTAAGGGTGTTAACAATAGCGCTTATTGGAAGGCAACTCAATTTTATTCTTGTTCTTGCTCTTTGTTTCTGTTTTTAATAAATTTATTATCTAGACTCTGCTTAGATGTGTTTTGGTGTTTTATTTAGTGTTTGAACCAAGTAATACCTTTGGGATGGCTTACGGTGATAGTTGATTTGATCTTGCTGAAAAACAGAAACTTTTGTTCCTAGTAAAATAATTTCCATAAATCACAGAAGACTACTTTTGCTCTGAATTTTTTACACGAGATTTATATACAAATTTCCCTGGGTGTCCTAATTTTTCAATTATTGGAGCTACAGAAGTATACGAAGTTTCCAGATTACTACAGACTGTGTTGTTTTTGATTGATTCTGTTTTCTATGTGTTGTTCGCTTATTTTGATAAATCTATGGGTAGTATCGGGGTTTGAACCATGGAGAAGCTGGAATACAGTACGTATTACACCAATATAAATAAATAATGAGTTCACAACAGTACCAACAAGTGGTGATTTATTTTCTTATACTAACGGATCTCATGAGTTTCATGTTGAGTTTTGTGTTGTGAAGTTTCAAGTTTTGGGTAAAGATTTGATGTACTATGGAATAAGGAGTGGCAAGAGACTAAGGTTGGGGATGCCCAAGGCGCCCCAAGCTAATATTCAAGGATAACCAAGAGCCTAAGCTCGGGGATGCCCTGGAAGGCATCCCCTCTTTCGTCTTCAATCCATCGGTAAATTTACTTGAGGCTATATTTTTATTCACCACATTATATGTGTTTTGTTTGGAGCGTCTTGTATGATTTGAGTCTTTGATTTTTTACTTTGTCAGAATCATCCTTGCTGTACACACCTTTTTAGAGGGACACGCTTAAATCGTGAATTTATCAGAATACTCAATGTGTTTCACTTATATCTTTTGAGCTAGGCAATTTTGTGATGGGAAACGTAGCATGCAATTTCAAAAAAAATTCCTACGCTCACGGAAGCGTTAAGTTAACGCGGTTGATGTAGTCAAACATCTTCTTGAATCAACCAATCAAGTACCGAACGTACGGCACCTCCGAGTTCTGCACACGTTCAGCTCGATGACGTCCCTCAATCTCTTGATCCAGCAGAGTGTCGATGGAGTCGATGAGTTCCGTCAACACGACGGCGTGATGACAGTGTTGGTGATGTGATCCGCGCAGGGCTTCGCCTAAGCACTACGATGATACTATCGGAGGAGTACACAGTGGAGGGGGGCACCGCACACGGCTAAGACAATGTTGTCCCTTTGCGGTGCCCCCTGCCCCCGTATATAAAGGAGGGAGGAGGAGGCCGGCCACCAGGGGCACGCGCCATGGGGGGGGGGTCCTACTAGGACTCCACTCCTAGTACGATTCGGCCCCCCTTTTTTTCCTTCTTTCTGGAGTAGCAAAGGGGGAAAGGGAGAGGGAGTAGGAGAGGGAAAGGGGGGCGCCGCCCCCTCCCCTAGTCCAATTCAAACTCCCATGGGGGGGCACAGCCACCCCTTGTGGGTTGTCCCCTCTCTCTCCTGTGTCCCATGTTGGCCCATTACTTCCCCGGGGGGTTCCCGTAACCTCCCGGTACTCCGAAAAATATCCGAAACTTCCACAAACCATTCTGGTGTCCGAATGTAACCTTCCAATATATCAATCTTCACATCTCGACCATTTCGAGACTCCTCGTCATGTCCTGATCTCATCCAGGACTCCGAAGAACCTTCGGTCACCAAAACACATAACTCATATAATACCAATCGTCATCAAATGTTAAGCATGCGGATCCTAGGGGTTCGAGAACTATGTAGACATGACCGAGACACCTCTCCGATCAATAACCAATAGCGGAACCTGGATGCTCATATTGGTTCCCACATATTCTACAAAGATCTTTATCAGTCGAACCGCAATGTCAACATAGTTATTCCCTTTGTCATCGATATGTTACTTGCCCGAGATTCGGTCGTCGGTATCTCTATACCTAGTTCAATCTCATTACCGGCAAGTCTCTTTACTCGTTTCATAGTGCATCATTCCATAACTAACTTATTAGTCACATTGCTTGCAAGGCTTCGTATGACATGCATTACCGAGAGGGCCCAGAGATACCTCTTCGATACTCGGAGTGACAAATCCTAATCTCGATCTATGCAAACCCAACAAACACATTCGGAGATACCTTTAGATCATCTTTATAATCACCCAGTTACATTGTGACAGTTGATAGCACACAAGGCATTCCTCCGGTGTCCAAGAGTTGCATAATCTCATAGTCGGAGGAATATATACTTGACACGAAGAAAGCAGTAGCAATAAAACTGAACGATCATTGTGCTAAGCTAATGGATGGGTCTTGTCCATCACATCATTCCACTAATGACGTGATCTCATTATCAAATGACAACTCATGTCCATGGCTAGGAAGCTTAACCATGTTTGAGCAACGAGCTAGTCTAGTAGAGACATACTAGGGACACGTTGTTTTGTCTATGTATTCACACATGTATCAAGTTTCCGGTTAATAAAATTCTAGCATGAATAATAAACATTTATCATAAATAAGGAAATATAAAATAACAACTTTATTATTGCCTCTAGGGCATATTTCCTTCAGTTTGCCCTAGTGCTTCACTTATATATTTTTAGAGCACGGTGGTGGCTTTATTTTATAGAAATAGTTGAACTCTCTTGATTCACTTATATTATTTTGAGAATCTTTCTAAACAACATGGTAATTTGCTTAGGTTGTGAATTTAGTCCTAATATGATGGGCATCCAAGAGGGATATAATAAAAATTTCCATATTAAGTGCATTGAATACCATGAGAAGTTTGATTCTTTGCATATTGTTTTGAGATATAAAGATGGTGATATTAGAGACATGCTAGTGAGTAATTGTGGATTGGTAGAAATACTTGTGTTAAAGTTTGTGATTCCCGTAGCATGCACGTATGGTGAATCGTTATGTGATGAAGTCGAATCATGATTTATTTATTGATTGTCATCCTTTGTGTGGAGGTTGGGAGCGCGCGATGGTTAACTCCTACCAACCTCTCCCCTAGCTAGGAGCATGCGTGTAGTACTTTGTTTCGATAGCTTCTAGACTTTTGCAATAAGTATGTGAGTTCTTTATGACTAATGTTGAGTCCATGTATTATACACACTCTCACCCTTCCACCATTGCTAGCCTCTCTAGTACCCCGCAATTCTCGCCGGTCCATTAAACCCACCATATACCTTCCTCAAAATAGCCACCAAACCTACCTATTATGGCATATCCCTAGCCATTCTGATATATATTGCCATGCAACTTCCACCGTTCCGTTTTGTTCTAAGTATCGACATGTAATTCTTCAGTTGTAAGTAAATAAAAATGTGATGATCATCATTATTAGAGCATAAGGATGATGGAAGCTATGATTCTCTCACAAAGTTGGGATGAGTCTCCGGACTTTATGAAAAATAAAGAGGCCAAAGAAGCCCAAAAAAACAGGCCAAAGTAGCCCACCAAAAAAATTGAGAGAAAAGATAGAAGGGACAGTGTTACTATCCTTTTTCCACACTTGTGCTTCAAAGTAGCACCATGATCTTCATGATAGAGATTCTCCTATTTTGTCACTTTCATATAGTAGTGGGATTTTTTCATTATAGAACTTGGCTTGTATATTCCAATGATGGGCTTCCTCAAATTGTCCTAGGTCTTCGTGAGCAAGCGAGTTGGATGCACACCCACTTAGTTTCTTTTGAGGTTTCATACACTTATAGCTCTAGTGCATCCATTGCATGGCAATCCCTACTCACCCACATTGATATCTATTGATGGGCATCTGCTATGTCTTGAGCTTGCGTTGGTTTTCCTTGAAGAGGAAAGGGTGATGCAGCATAGTAGCGTAAGTATTTCCCTCAGTTTTTGAGAACCAATGTATCAATCCAGTAGGAGGCTCCTCAAAAGTCCCACGCACCTACACAAACAAACAAAGAACTCGCAACCAACGCAATAAAGGGGTTGTCAATCCCTTCATGGCCACTTGCGAAAGTGAGATCTGATAGATATTGTATGATAAGATAAATATTTTTTTGTATTTTATAATATAGATTGGAAAAGTAAAGATGCAAATAAAAGTAGATTGAAAGCTTATATGATAACAGATAGACCCGGGGGCCATAGATTTCACCAGAGGCTTCTCTCAAGATAGCATAAGTATTACGGTGGGTGAACAAATTACTGTCAAGCAATTGATAGAAAAGCGAATAGTTATGAGATTATCTTGGCATGATCATGTAAATAGGCATCACATCCGTGACAAGTAGACCGACTCCTGCCTGCATCTACTACTATTACTCCACACATCGACCGCTATCCAACATTCATCTAGAGTATTAAGTTCATAAGAACAGAGTAACGCATTAAGAAAGATGACATGATGTAGAGGGATTAACTCATGCAATATGATATAAACCCCATCTTTTTATCCTCGGTGGCAACAATACAATACGTGCCTTGCTGCCCCTGCTATCTCTGGGAAAGGACACCGCAAGATTTAACCCAAAGCTAAGCACTTCTCCCATTGCAAGAAAGATCAAGCTAGTAGGCCAAACCAAACTGATAATTCGAAGAGACTTGCAAAGATAACTCAATCATACATAAAAGAATTCAGAGGAGATTCAAATATTTCTTATAGATAAACTTGATCATAAACCCACAATTCATCGGATCTCGACAAACACACTGCAAAAAGAGTTACATCAAATAGATCTCCACAAGAGAGGGGGGGGGGACATTTTATTGAGATCCAAAAAGAGAGAAGAAGCCATCTAGCTAATAACTATGGACCCCGAAGGTCTGTGGTAAACTACTCACAACTCATCCGAAGGGCTATGGTGTTGATGTAGAAGCCCTCCATGGTCGATTCCCCCTCCGGCGGAGAGCTGGTGAAGGCTCCAAGATGGGATCTCGCGGATACAGAAGGTTACACCGGTGGAAATTGTGTTTCGGTTGCTCCCTAGATGTTTTCGGGGTACGTAGGTATATATAGGAGGAAGAACTACGTCGGTGGAAGCCCGAGGGGCCCACGAGATAGGGGGCGCGCCCTCCACCCTCGTGGCCGCCTCGGCTGCTTCTTGGCTTGCACTCCAAGTCCTCTGGATCATGTTTGTTCCAAAAATCACGCTCTCGAAGGTTTCATTCCGTTTGGACTCCATTTGATATTCCTTTTCTTTGAAATACTGAAATATGCAAAAAAAACAGCAATACGGGCCGGGCCTCCGGTTAGTAGGTTAGTCCAAAAAATGATATAAATGTGTAAAATAAAGCCCATAAACATCCAAAACGGGTAATATAATAGCATGGAACAATAAAAAATTATAGATACGTTGGAGACGTATCAAGCATCCCCAAGCTTAATTCATGCTCGTCCTCGAGTAGGTAAATGATAAAAACAGAATTTTTGATGTGGAATGCTACCTAGCATAATTCTCAATGTATTTCTCTTTATTGTGGCATGAATGTTCTGATCCAAATGATTCAAAATAAAAGTTCATATTGACATAAGAAACAGCAATACTTCAAGCATACTAATAAAAGTAATCATGTCTTCTCAAAATATCATGGCTAAAGAAAGTTCTTCCCTACAAAATCATATAGTTAGGTTATGCTACATTTTTGTCACACAAAAATGTTACCAAATTCTACACCCCCGATGACAAGCCAAGCAATTGTTTCGTACTTAAATAATCTCAAACTTTTTCAACTTTCATGCAATACATGAGCGTGAGCCATGGATATAGCACTATGGGTGGAATAGAATATGATAATGGGGATTGTGTGGAGAAGACAAAAAAAAAGAAAGTCTCACATTGACGAGGATAATTAACGGGCTATGGAGCTGCCCATCAATTGATGTCAACATGAGGAGTAGGGATTGCCATGCAACAGATGCACTAGAGCTATAAATGTATGAAAGCTCAACAAAAGAAAAACAAGTGGGTGTGCATCCAACTTGCTTGCTCACGAAGACCTAGGGCATTTTGAGGAAGCCCATCGTAGGAATATACAAGCCAAGTTCTATAATGAAAAATTCCCACTAGTATATGAAAGTGACAACATATGAGACTCTCTATATGAAGAACATGGTGCTACTTTGAAGCACAAGTGTGGAAAAGAGATAGTAACATTGCCCCCCTTTTTTTCTTTTTTTCTTTTTTTTTCTTTTGGCCTTTCTTTTTCTTTTCTTTTTGGCCTTTCCCTTTTTTCTTTTTTTATTTGGCCTTTTTTTTGGCCTTTTTTTCTGGGGACAATTCTCTAATAATGATGATCATCACACTTTTATTGATTTACAACTCATGAATTACAACTCGAAACTAGAACAAGATATGACTCTATATGAATGCCTCCGACAGTGTACCGGGATGGGCAATGAATCAAGAGTGACATGTATGAAAATTTATGCATGGTGGCTTTGCCACAAATATGATGTCAACTACATGATCATGCAAGGCAATATGACAAAAGTAATGCGTGTCATAATGATAAATGGAACAGTGGAAAGTTGCATGGCAATATATCTCGGAATGGCTATGGAAATTCCATAAATAGGTAGGTATGGTGGCTGTTTTGAGGAAGATATAAGGAGGTTTTTGTGTGATAGAGCGTATCATATCACGAGGTTTGGATGTACCGGCGAAGTTTGCACCAACTCTGAAGGTGAGAAAGGGCAATGCACGGTGCCAAAGAGGCTAGCAATGATGGAAAGGTAAAAGTGCGTATAATCCATGGACTCAACATTAGTCAAAAGAACTCATATACTTATTGCAAAAATTTAGAAGTCATCAAAAACCAAGCACTACGCACATGCTCCTAGAGGGATAGATTGGTAGGAAAAGACCATCGCCCGTCCCCGACCGACACTCATAAGGATGCACAATCCAAGGACACTTCATGTTTCAAATTTGTTACACAACTTTAACCATACATGCATGCCACGGGACTTGCTAACTTCAACAGAAGTATTCTTTAAATTCATAATCACCCAACTAGCATGACTCTCATATCACTACCTCCATATCTCAAAACAATTATCAAGTATTAAATTGATCATAGCAACCAATTCACTTCCTATGATAGTTTTTATTATACCCAACTTGGATGCTCATCATTCTAGGACCAATTTTATAACCATAGCAAATACCATGCTGTTCTAAGAGACTCTCAAAATAATATAAGTGAAGCACGAGAGATCAACATTTTCTTCAAAATTAATCCACCGCCGTGCTCTAAAAGATATAAGTGAAGCACTAGAGCAAAAACTATCTAGCTCAAAAGATATAAGTGAAGCACATAGAGTATTCTAACAAATTTCAATCAAGTAGGCTTATCCCAAAAGGTGTGTACAGCAAGGATGATTGTGGTAAACTAAAAAGCAAAGACTAATATCATACACGACTCTCCAAGCAAAACACATATCATGTGGCGAATAAAAATATAGCTCCAAGTAATGTTACCAATGAACAAAGACGAAAGAGGGGATGCCTTCCCGGGGCATCCCCAAGCTTAGGATTTTGGCTATTCTTGAATATCTTGGGGTGCCATGGGCATCCCCAAGCTTAGGATTTTTCCACTCCTTATTCCATAGTCCATCAAATCTTTACCCAAAACTTGAAAACTTCACAACACAAAACTCAACAGGAAATCTCATAAGCTCCGTTACTGAAAGAAAACAAAACCACCACATAAGGTACTGTAATGAAATCATTATCTATTTAAATTGGTGTTAAACCTACTGTATTCCAAGTTCTCTATGGTTCATACCACTTAATATTAGCCATAGATGCATCAAAATAAGCAAACAACACACGAAAGGCAGAATCTGTCAAAAACAGAACAGTCTGTAGCAATCTGTAACTAACGCAAACTTATGGAACTCTAAAAATCCTAAAAAAATATGAAGTCCTGGAAAATTTGTCTAATGATCTACAGAAAAAAGAATCAATGCAAAAGCACGTCTCTGTGATTTATTGAATTTTTTCTCGTGAGTGCAAAGTTTCTGTTTTTCAGCAGAATCAAATTAACTATCATCATAGGTTATCCTATATGTTCTAATTGGCACAAACACTAAATAAAACATGAAAAAACATCTAAACAGAAAGTAGATGCAAAATTTATTACTAAACAGGAACAAAAACAAAAAACACAAATAAAATTGGGTTGCCTCCCAACTAGCGCTATCGTTTAACGCCCCTAGCTAGGCATAAAAGCGAAGATAGATCTAAGTAGTGCCATCTTTGGTTTTCAGTTTTTTAGCGGAATCATGCTCAAATCTGGGAGGCTCTTTCAGTTTCCCTTCATACTCTGAAATTTTTAGATCTAAAGAATCCAACCGCTTATTGTGAAGGCTCCAAGATGGGATCTCGCGGATACAGAAGGTTACGGCGGTGGAAATTGTATTTCGGTTGCTCCCTGAATGTTTTTGGGGTACGTAGGTATATATAGGAGGAAGAAGTACGTCGGTGGAAGCCCGAGGGGCCCATGAGATAGGGGGCGCACCCTCCACCCTCGTGGCCGCCTTGGCTGCTTCTTGGCTTGCACTCCAAGTCCTCTGGATCACGTTTGTTCCAAAAAACACGTTCCCGAATGTTTCATTCTGTTTGGACTCCGTTTGATATTCCTTTTCTTCGAAATACTAAAATAGGCAAGAAAACAGCAATACGGGTTGCGCCTCTGGTTAGTAGGTTAGTCCCAAAAATGATATAAATGTGTAAAATAAATCCCATAAACATCCAGAACAGGTAATATAATAGCATGGAACAATCAAAAATTATAGATACGTTGGAGACGTATCAGCATCTCCATAGATTGTTGATACGCCTAGTTGATGTGAGATTATCTTCTTATTTTTGTCTTCTCCACAACCACCATATTCTATTCCACCTATAGTGCTATATCCATGGCTCACGCTCATGTATTGCGTGAAAGTTGAAAAAGTTGGGAATACTAAAGTATGAAACACTTGCTTGACTAAAACCAGGGATGTGCATGATTTAATACTTTGTGTGATGAAGATGGAGCATAGCTATACTATATGATTTTTAGGGATAACTTTCTTTGGCCATGTTATTTTGAGAAGACGTGATTGCTTTATTAGTATGCTTGAAGAATTATTGTTTTTATGCCAATATTAAACTTTTGTTTTGAATCTTATGGATCTGAGTATTCATGCCACAATAAAGAAAATTACATGGATAAATATGTTAGATAGCATTCCACATCAAATATTCTATTTTTATCATTTATCTACTCGAGGACGAGCAAGAATTAAGCTTGGGGATGCTTTATACGTCTCTGGCGTATCTATAATTTTTGATTGTTCCATGCTATTATATTATCTGTTTTCGATGTTTTATATGTATTAATATGCTAGTTTATATTATTTTTGGGACTAACCTATCCTAGAGCTCATTGTCAGTTTATATTTTTCCTTGTTTTTGAGTTTACAGAAAAGGAATATCAAATGGAGTCCAAATGGAATAAAAATTTCGCGATGATTTTTCTTGGACTGGAAGACATCCATGGAACTTGGAGTCCAAGTCAGAAGAGTCCCGACAAGATGACAAGCCTCCAGGGTGCGCCCTAGGGGTGTGCTCCTCCTTGGCTTGTGACCCCCTGGGAGTCCATCGACCTCCCCCTCGGCTCTATGAATCCTAAAATATTCCCAAACCATCAGAGGAGTCCACGAAAATACTTTTCCGCCACCCCAAGCCTCTGTTCCCGTGAGATCCCATCTTGGGGCCTTTTCCAGCGATCTGCTGGAGGGGGAATCGATCACAGAAGGCATCTACATCAACTCTATTGCCCTTCTAATGAAGCGTGTGTAGTTTACCTCAGACCTACCACTTCTGCAGGATGCTGGTAACGTGACACTACGATCAGAGACCCTTCGATGAAACTGTGTGCGATGCAATAATCGCAAACGGTGGTGTAAAAATCGTCAAAAAAGGTGCAAAACAATTGCAAGGGCGGAGACATCAAACATGGTTCATATTTTACTTGCGTGTGCGATGCTGGGCATATGGTTGATCCAGCAGAACTATTTGCGATGAGGAAGAACAACAGAAACGGGCAACCACATCAATGTGTGTGCGATATACGGCATACAGTTCGCTCCGATGAACTATGTGCTATTCAGGAATGCAATAGAAACGGTCCAACCAGATCAAGGTGTGTGTGATATACAACATCCGGTCCACTCGGACAAACTACTTTTGATTAGGCAAGAGAATCGAAATGGTTGATATTAACAAGATGTGTGTGATATGCAGCATTTGCGATCAGCCAAAAGAGCACAAATGATTCGTGTGAACCAGATGTGTGTGATACGCAGTAAACAACCCACTCGGATGAACTGTTTGCAATGAGAAATTATAACACAAATGGTTACTATAGTAAGTTTGTGTGCGATTCTGTTCGTACAAAAAACTTTGAAAAATGCAAACTAGTTGCTTGCGGTGGCTAGGAGTATCACACACAATGCGTCTACGAGTACTCGTGTGCGATGATTAGTAAGGCACACATAATGAATGGCCGCAAGGGTGATATGCTGATCATGGAGTCTGAGAAGACCGTGGTTGAAAGGCCGCCAGCTCAGCTTTTTAGCCAATATTTTATTATAATTGTATGCATAAGTAGGTCGTGAGTGTTTTGTGCCTTGCCGCATGTGGCATTTTAAATTATCCTGAATATGTAAGACAATTATTAACCATTGCCATTGTAAATTTTCCTCAACGGCGAGCAGGGCGTGCGCAGGGACGCCACGTGAGCAACCATGTGGTAAACCTTCTGACACCCCATGGGTGACATAATGCCGCATCCATAAGACACGATGGTGATATCATGACTGTGTGTGATAGTGGGCAGACACATATACGCACATCCGAGAACAAGGGCCCATGTTTCGGGCTTCTGATGCGTGGCATACGGTTGATCCAAAAGAACTGTTTGCGATGAGGCAGAACAACATAAACATGGCTTTTTAGGCCCAGAACCATTAATAAATTTTGACTTTGTTTCTCGCCACATTGCAGATTACAATGCAATAAGTAATTGCAAGTCTGTTCACACTGATCAAACTAGTGTGTGTTCACACTTAGCACCGGTCTATAAAAACTACCCACTCAAAAATTACTTTACAGTTCCTCTCCCCATCACCCACAAAACTGGTCTTTCCTGTCAAGTCGTTCTGCCATGACCGGTAGGAGGAGTTTCGGGTGGGCATATAACAAGGCAGCAAAGACCAAGGCCGCAGAAGCACTCGAGAGGTCCTGCCGCAAAGCGGCATCCGCAGCCGTAGCAGAGATGTCATGGCGCGCCGCGGAGCCCTCGAGCGAGCTCTCACGGGCACACGAGGGCTCTCACAAGCGCACTCGCCGTGTTGGCGATCGCGATGAGCTGGCGT
This sequence comes from Triticum aestivum, assembly GCF_018294505.1. Lineage (NCBI taxonomy): Eukaryota > Viridiplantae > Streptophyta > Magnoliopsida > Poales > Poaceae > Triticum > Triticum aestivum. The sequence continues at coordinate 106,132,576 of NC_057804.1, forward strand.
TTCTGAAGTCCTTGGTCGGCGACGACGACATTCTCGCTGGCCTCATTAAGCAGCAGGAGCTGGTCGATGGCTTGATGAAGATGCTTGAGATCAGCGATGCCTCGGTTTACAAGGCAACCGTCCTCGTCGAGCAACTCATGGGTGACAATGCGAAGCTCCTCAAGGCGCTCGCCGAGAAGGAGGAGGAGGCCGCTGGCTGGAAGATGCTGCATGAGCAGAGAAGTGCCTCAGGGATGACGCTGACAGCTGTTATCGTGGAACTGATGGGTGACTTGAGGAAACTCTGGATCGAGCGCAAGCAGGAGGTGGAGGAATCCGTGGTTGCTTTCAGGCAAAGTCTTGAGGAATTGAAGAAGGAGCTGGGAATTGTCATCGCCCGGCGATCCATCAAAGAGTAGATACAGTAGCAATCCAGATCCTTGTCTGCGATTTCCTTCTTCTCTTGCCCCCATGTCTTCCGGGCTTTGCTGCATGTGGCATTTTAATTATACAGAATATGTAAGACAATTATTATCCGCGCCATTGTAAATTTGTCATCGTACTATCCGTTGCCCTATGTGGCAATTTAAATTAGGCTGGAATACGAGTTGAAAACACGAACAAAGCAAATGCTGCCATGGGATCACAAGCAAACACCGGAGGCGGGCGCTTTAATTAACCCATTAATGGAGAAGTTGTGAGCGAGGCGGGTGGCGGCTGGTGTATGGAGGTCAAAGAGCTCGCTTCCCAGTGAGCATGGGTGGCCTTGCTGCTCGCATGTGTCCCGTCCAGTCTGCAAGGTGGACATGATGCATGCGTCCCGTCGAGCCTGCATGGAGGACTTCTCGCACGCGTTCCGTCGAGCCTGCATGGCAGACTTCTCGCGCTCGTCCCATCTAATCAAACAACTGCACGCACCCTGTTGGGGATATAACTATTTGTGTAAGCCACCCAGGAGGGGCCGGGTTACGCAAAGAAGACTCATCAGAAAGAAGCCCAAGACCAAGCATGAAGATGGCGGTTCAATAAAGGGTCTAAGGCCCGCAGGTGGCTTAAAGCCCATAGTGGTAAACCATCATGAAGATATGACTTGTAACGTAAGGTAGAATTAACTAGTCACCGAGCCGGACACTCTCTATGAGCCGGCCGGGACTCTGTAGGCCGCAGGGCGTCCACCCGCGTATATAAGGGGACGACCCGCTGGCGGCTTAGGGCAAGAAACAACTCATAGAGAACCGGGCATAGCGTATCTCGCTCCCTGGTCATCAAAATATCAAGCAATACCAACCCAACTAGACATAGGCCTTACCTCCATTGTAAGGGGCCGAACTAGTATAAACCTCTCGTGTCTTTTGCCCTAATTAACCCCTTCAAGCTTCCTAGTTGCGATGGCTCCTCGACTAAGTCCTTTCACTAGGACATCTGACGTGACAATTCCAAGACAGTTGGCGCCCACCGTGGGGCCAGTGCAAGGTGGATTTGAGTTCTTGAAGGGCAACATTGAAGGGCTCAAGGGATATGCAGTGGGCCGGATGACCAAGAGTCGTCACGGCAAGATCTACATCGACGATGAAGGCTGGGGCCCCGATGCTGGCTCAATTGAGTACGGGTACCGGGTCCCCTTCGGCGGAATCCACGCCTTCATCGGCCGGATTGGTGAGCCTGACCTTGAGCCGGACAACTGCACCGACTTTGTCGAGACGGCTCAGCATGCGAGACCCGCCCGAGTCCAAACCGGCATGAAGCGTGTCTTTGTGGGCTGCATCCACGAATAAGAACTTTCTGAAGGATCTGAAGATGGTGGTGAGACGGCCGTCCTCTTCGATGGTGATTCGTCCGCCGGTTCAACAGATTCTCTGTATCAAGTGCAAGATGGCGTGCTCGGGGGTTGTTCCGATGGCTCTAGTATTCCGGACCCCTATGATTCGCCAAACTGGGCAGGAGTCTTCATGGCTGGGACTCAACCCGGCCAAAATTCTACAGCCGCTGCTGCAATAACGTCCAGAATAGGAGCGATCGGGGCAGGAGGCCCTGTGCGCCCGCTGGCTCAAGTGCTGATAGACCTCATGGATAAGCTTACGGACCTGTTAACCGCTACAGTTATTCCTGCAAATAAAGATGAGCATGACGCGGAGGTGGCACGGGTGCGCGAGGAAATAGCTCGGGCCAAGGAGGCCTTAGCAGCTGAGGACACCAGGTTAGCCACGGAAGGGCAACTTTGGATGCACCGGCACAGCAGCTCCAGTCAGAGACTTTCCAGCTTATGATGAACCTGAACGCATCTAATGAGGTGATGAGAAGGAGGCACCAGAAAACTCAATCCCGTTTGCCTCCGACTTACGACCCTCAGATTCTTTTTGCTACACTCGGAGCCGGCCCAAGTAACCCGCCAGATGCAAATCAGTTTATGACAGCCGGAACAGGAGGACCGACTTAGCCTCTGGAGATGGCACCTCCTCATGGGAACATTGTGCCACCCCGTCATGTACCGATACCACCGGGTCACTTTTCCAACCCCATGGAGAACTTAATCGCAGGCTCTCCCAGTGGACGGTGATGATCCCACAGCGGTGGAGACCCGGAGGATCAAAGAACTTGTCCAGACGGCCCTGGCTCAGCAAGAGACTTATTCTTATAGCCGGGACAGGATTCACTCAACTCCTCCACCTTGGTTAGCACCACCTCGTCAAAACCAGAGTCGAAGTTACCGCAGGCACATGGAGTCAGAAGCTTTGTCAAGCAACACCCGGCGCCGGAACCAGCCCGATGGCTATAACCCGGCACAAGATCGGATACGTCAGGAGAACAAGCGGGCGGTTCAGCTAGCGGCTCAACAGGAGGCTCATCAAGATTTCTCAGAGTATCAGATGACTTCCGTTGAGACGGGAGTGGCTACTAGAACCAGCGGTGTGCCTTGTTTGGTGCCGGCTCTGTGTGATGTACGCCTACCCAAGGACTTCAAGGGACCTCGAAAGGTGCCAAATTATACGGCCGACTTATAGCCCGGAGCGTGGATCAAGAGCTATGAGATGGCCATGGAGTTGTTGGAGGTCAGTGACGCAGCAATGGCTAAGTACTTCACCATGATGTTAGATGGAACAGCCTGGTCTTGGTTAAAGGGTTTGCCACCCAACTCATTGGTTCGTGGGCAGAACTAAAGGCCCATTTCATCCAGAATTTCAAAGACACCTGCAAGCAATCTATGTCGATTGTGGACCTGACAAATTTTAAGCAGGAGGAGGGTGAATCCACGACCCATTGGGTACGCCGGGTCAAGGAGATAATACATTCGTCTGACAAGATGGATGCCGGCTCTGCAGTCCTCATGTTGGAGTAGAATTGCCGTTTTGAGCCGCTGGGACAGAAACTGGAGTGCCTCAAGCGTGATTGCAACGATATGGGTACGCTGATAGCAGCTTTAGTCAAATACGTTGACTCTGATAGTACCAAGGATCCCGCGTCTGATGAGGAAAAGACAGGGGAGGGAAAGAAGAATGACAAAGGAAAGGGACAGCAGCATAACCCGATGAATCAAGGAGGCAACAAGCGTAAGGTCGAGGGTAACCCGGTGTTTGTAGCCAACGCCAATGCACAGGGTAACAATCAGAGACGTAAGGGTAAACCACCCCCTCGATCTGGCGGGTCAAGCCCATCTCTTGAGCAGCTACTCAATGAGCCGTGCCCGAGACACGGCACCCGGGAACAACCCGCCACCCACTTATGGAAATATTGTGCGATCTTGAAGGCTTTTAAGAATTCCAACACGTTTGATGGCAATCATGGGTCGGGCGGTGGCTCAGGAGCTAGCGGTTTTCATGGCCCGGGTGGCGGTTCAAGTTCTGGCTTTCAGGGACATCAGGGCGGTTATAATCAGTAGCAACCTGGTTAAGGGGAACAACAGCAGCAGCAGTCGGGTTATCAAAGCCATCCAAAGCAGCTGAATAGTGGGCAGTATCACGTGTTTACCACTAGCTTATGCAAACGTGACCAGAAGGTTCATAAGAGGGCCGTAAATTCTGTTGAGCCAGCGGTTCCCCGTTATTTGAGGTGGTAAGAACAGCCCATTATGTGGAGCAGGGAAGATCACCCCCTCCGGGTTGATAATCCGGGTCAGTTAGCCTTGGTGGTAGCGCCTCAGGTTGGTGGATATAAATTCACTAAGGTACTCATGGACGGGGGTAGCAGCATCAATATCCTCTATTATGAGACCTTTCGACGCATGGGGTTAACTGATAAGAATTTGAAGACGTCCAACACTGTTTTTCATGGAGTAGTTCCTGGTAAGTCGGCTTACCCACTTGGCAAGATTGAACTGGAAGTGGCCTTTGGAGATGAGTATGATTCTAGATCTGAGAAGTTAACCTTTGAGGTGGTCAAAATCAGGAGTCCATATCATGCTCTGTTTGGACGGCTGGCTTATGCCAAGTTCATGGCACGGCCGTGCTATGTTTACCTGTAGCTTAAGATGCCGGGTCATAAGGGCACCATCACCGTGCATGGAAGTTGAAAGGTAGCCCTGGAATGTGAGGAGGGTGACGCGGCTTATGCTGAGTCTATTTGTGCAGCAGAGGAACTGAAGTTTTATCAAAACAACGTTGACCCGGCAGATGTGACCTCTCTAAAGAAGCCAACCACCGAGCATGACCCGACAATGAAGTTTAAGTCGGCTGATGAAACCAAGCTTGTGGATTTCAATCCAGGTGATTCATCTAAGCAGTTCAGTATCAGTGCCAATTTGGATCCTAAATAGGAAAGCACGCTCATCGAGTTCATCCGTGAGAACCGGGACATCTTTGCATGGAAACCTTCTGACATGCTGGGTGAACTCGCTGAGCACACTCTCAATATTGATCCGAAGTATAAGCCGGTCAGGCAGTTTCTTTGATGGTTCAACGAAGAGAGGCGGAAGGCTATTGGAGAGGAAGTCGCCCGACTCTTAGCGGCTGGGTTTATTGTTGAAGTTTTTCACCCAGAGTGGTTGGCTAACCCGGTGCTCGTGCTCAAGAAGAACGGCACCTGGCGGATGTGTGTGGATTACACGGACTTAAATAAGGCTTGTTCGGCTGATCCCTTTGCTCTCCCCCGTATTGATCAAATCATTGATGCTACGGCGGGTTGTGAGCGTTTGAGCTTTTTGGATGCTTACTCTGGTTATCAACAGATCAAAATGGCAGTTAAGGACCAGGAGAAGACTGCTTTCATCACTCCGTTTGGAGCCTTTTGTTATGTATCTATGCCATTTGGGCTCAAGAGTGCTCAGGAGACTTATCAGCGATGTGTATAGAACTGTCTCCACGATCAAATTGGGCGCAATATTCATGCTTATGTGGATGATATCGTAGTGAAGTCCAGAGAGAAGGAAACCTTGATATCTGACCTGAAAGAGACCTTTGATAATCTCCGGGTTTATAAAATGATGCTTAACCCGGAAAAGTGTGTATTTGGTGTACCTGCAGGCAAGCTCTTGGGTTTCTTGGTCTCAAACAGAGGCATTGAAGCTAATACGGAGAAGATCAAGGCAATTATCTCTCTGGCTAAACCGGCGTGCATCAATGATGTTCAGCGACTGGCGGGTCGTGTTGCTGCTTTAAGCCGGTTCATAAGCCGGTTAGGTGAGAAGGCCCTACTGCTGTATCAGATGATGAAGAAAACAGACACCTTTGTCTGGAGTGATGCTGCTAATACGGCCTTTGAAGATTTAAAGAGACAGTTGTCTGAGCCACCAGTCCTTGCGGCTCCCATTGATAAAGAGTCGTTGTTGTTATATGTGGCTGCTAACTTACGAGCCGTCAGTGTCACCATCGTGGTTGAGCGTAAGGAGGCAGGCAAGGAGAATCCGGTTCAACGGCCGGTTTACTACATCAGCGAGGTGCTCATTGAGTCTAAACAAAGATATCCACATTGGCAGAAACTTGTTTACGGAGTGTTCTTGGCAAACTGGAAGCTGAAGCAGTACTTCCAAAGTCATCCTATAACGGTGGTAAGTTCTGCCCCTTTGGGAGACATCATTTAGAACAAGGAGGACACAGGAAGAATCGCCAAGTGGGCTATTGAGCTTGGGCCCTATGGTTTGAAGTATATGCCACGTACTGCTATTAAATCTCAAGCCTTGGTGGACTTTATCAATGATTGGACAGAGTTGCAGGCACCTGAGGAGAAGCCAGATAACACATATTGGACTATTCACTTTGATGGGTCCAGGCAGTTAGAAGGCTCAGGGGCTAGAGTTGTTTTAACTTCCCCTCGAGGTGACAAATTTTGTTATGTGCTCCGGCTTATTTTTCCCTGTACTAACAATGCAGCTGAGTATGAGGCCTTGCTCCATGGTCTCCGGATGGCCAAAGAGATGAATTTGATCCGGATAAGGTGCTTGGGCGAGTCAGATCTCGTGGCTCAACAGGTGTCAGGCAAGTGGGACTCCAAGGATCCCCTTATGGCGGCTTACCTTCGTGAAGTAGATGTTGTGGTTGGGCACTTTAGAGGTTATCAAGTAGAGCACATCGATCGAAGGAAGAATGAGGCGGCTGATGTGTTAAGCCGGTTGGGATCTCAGCGTAAGCAGGTGCCGCCTAACACCTTTCTTGAAGTTTTGCATAATCCTTCTATCAAGGTACCTACAGAGGAAGTCCTAGTAGTGCCAGACCCGGAGGCACAGCTGGTGGCTGCGCTTCATGTCATCCCGGATTGGACATTGCCATATTTGGCCTATATGACCCGGGGAGAGTTGCCTGAGGATGAGACCTTGGCGAGACAAATCATCAGGCGGTCCAAATCTATGACGATTGTTAATGGTGAGTTACATCACCTCAGTGTCACGGGGGCATTCCAACATTGTGTGTCGCCTGTGGAGGGTCAAGAGATACTTCGTGAGATCCATGATGGAGATTGTGGTCATCATGCCGGCTCAAAATCTCTTGTGGACAAGGCTTTCCGTCATGGTTTCTATTGGCTGATGGCTCATGCTGATGCAGAGGATCTAGTCAGCAAATGTGACGGATGTCAAAAATTCTCACGACGAGCTCATGTGCCGGCTCAAGAGTTGAGGATGATTCCAATTACTTGACTGTTTGCAGTCTGGGGGCTTGACATGGTTGGACCTTTCAAGAGGTCTAAGGATAAAAAGACACACCTCCTGGTGGCAGTGGATAAGTTTACAAAGTGGGTTGAGGCAGAGCCGGTCAGTAAGTGTGATGCAACCACAATAGTTCAGTTCATCAAAAAGGTGATCTTTTGTTTTGGTTTTCCACACAGCATCATAACTGATAATGGCACTAATCTCTCCAAGGGTGCCACGGAAGAGTTCTGTCAATGAGAACATATCTGGCTTGATGTTTCGGTTGTTGCTCATCCTCAATCCAATGGTCAAGCAGAAAGAGCTAATCAGGAGATCCTGAAGGGTATCAAACCACGGCTCTTGGTCCCCTTACAGTGGACTCCGGGTTGTTGGGTGGAGGAGTTACCCTCTGTACTGTGGAGCATCAACACTACGCCTAACAGATCCACGGGTTACACGCCTTTTTTCATGGTCTATGGAGCAGAGGCAATCCTGCCGAGTGACATCCGGCACGACTCATCCCGCGTGGCGGCTTACGTTGAGGCTGATAATGAAAAAGCTCGTCAGGATGCACTTGACTTGTTGGATGAGGAGCGAGACTTGGCAATAGCCCGCTCAGCGATTTACCAGCAAGACCTTCGTCGCTATCATAGCCACTGGGTTAGAAGCAGAACCTTTCAGGAAGGCGACTTAGTGCTCCAGCTCATCCAGGATCAGTCTGATATGCACAAGCTATCCCCTCCTTGGGAAGGACCCTTTGTGGTCAGCAAGAATCTGAACAACGGGTCATACTACCTCATCGATGTTCGAGAGCACAAAGATTCACGTAAGTCGGAGGAGGAGACCCGCCGGCTGTGGAATACCGCCCATCTTCGGCCTTACTATACTTGAGCCACCGGCTCTCAAGATGTATATATTTTGACGATGTATATATTATATAAAGCAATAAAGCAGGACCTCTTTCCTTTTTTTACACTCAAAGGTCTATATGTCTTCTTTATCAGATGGGGGAAACAACCAACAGGGAGAGGATCATATGTGAATCCGGCTTTCCCTTTGGTCTAGCTTATGATCATATCTGAATCTAGCCATGATCACTTGGGGGCTTCCTGTTCAAACATAGGTCATATTCGAACCAAAGAGAACATAGATGTCGATACTCACTTGATCGGCATACTGCCAAACCCACTTGGGGGCTTCTTTACCATATTTGAATCATAGCTTAACCCCTTTGGGTCTGACATGGATCGTATTCGAATCAGCGTCATTAAACAACTCTTATGGTCACTTGGGGGCTTCCTGTTCAAAAATAGGTCGTATTCGAACCAAAGAGAACATAGATGTCGATACCCACTTGATCGGCATGGCCAAAGCCACTGGGGGCTATATGATTGTATCCAAATCTTAGCTTAACCCCTTTGGAACGGTTTACTGATCGTATTCGAATCAAAAGCCTTTATTTATTATCCATTATATTTTATAAGCATAGTTATTTGACTATCTTGAGACCTTTTTGAAAGCACTATAAGATGATTTGTTGGTTCTTTCGGCTTAATATTTATCACCCCTGGTTGTTAAGTGCCAGGTGAACATTATATGTTCCAACCTTCAGGAGTGGAATTTACCCGCATGGAGTAGGTCATATAAGCAGGTGAGATCATCAAAAGGATTGCAGGATAAGGTAAGAAAATTTGACATCAAAGAGATAAAAGATCAATATAAGCTGGAAGTATATAGCGATGGCGGCTTACAAAAGTATTAAGCACCATAAACATGCGCGAAGACATGACAAAATTTAGAGGTTTTTTTACCATATTACAAGACTCCCCGAGTCTGAATAATGAAGCATTGTTTTGCAAAGTCATAAATGCCTGGTGGTTCACTCCTTTGGTGGGCTTGAAGACTCCGGGTTATCCTTCTCCGCTTCTCCGTCGGCTGCTTTGTCCTAGAAAGTTGACGAGGCCCAGTCAATGCCGCTCAAGGCTTCAAACTCGGCTTCATCATCTATTAAACCGGCTGGGTCCACTTCAGGGGCAAAGGTATGCTTACGAGTTGGAGGGATCAGGCTGACTTCATCGTAAGGAGGTGTTGGGATTCTCCGGTTCTCGCTGTCATAGCCCGACTGATACTTGGTAAGATGAGTATCATTCCCAATAAGAGTAGCCACGGGGCGTATATCTTTGACACAGGCGGTGAAGTCATGTTCATCAAATATGGTCCCATCTTCTTTCAGACTCGGGTATCCAAGAGCGAGGTCGGCCGGGTCTAACTCTGGAATCCATGCTTTCGCTCGGCTCAACGCGGCTACGGCCCCGACTCTTGCGGACGCCCGCCTTAGATCTTGGACCCGTTGAGGTAGTGAAGCAAGCCGTTTCAACATGTCTTGCAGGAGGTAAGGAACATCATCTGATAAAGCTACAATAGCCAGAGCATGTTGTGACCCGGTGTAGAGCCGCTCCACAAGAGTATAAACCGCCTTCAGCTTGATCAACATGTTCTGCTTGAGGTTTGTGCTCCTAGGGCCTGCATTATTAAGCATAAGGTGAGCCAGAGTTGACAATTGAAGTAATCATTGAAAGGAGGTTTGCAAGGTTTAAAGTTTATATGAGTAAATTACCAAAGATTGCTGAGACCATTTGAGATATCTGGCGCTTTAAGCCGGACAGCTCCGTTGTTGCTTCTACAAGTGAAGCCTCTGCCGTCTCAGCCCGGATCACCAGTGAAGCTTTTTCATCAGCCCAGATTTTCTTCTTTGCCTCAAAATTCTTCTTCAACTTCTCTTGTTCAGAGACACTGAATTCAAATTTGGAGTTGGCCTTTTGAATTTCAAGTTCTTGAGCTGCCAGGCGGCTCTTCAGGTCAGTAGTCTCCGACTCAAATTGACTTATGGTGGCCTGCATTAATGCCAGGTTATAATCAGGATCATGGTAAGATAACATTAAGTCCCAAGCACTTTGCAAGCAAAGCTACTTGACACTTGGGGGCTAATGTGTGTTGAAGAATTTTAAACTTACAATGCCGGCTCATGGAAATTAAGTTTCAAGCACTTTGCAAGCAAAGATGCTTGACACTTGGGGGCTAATGTGTATCGCAAGTTTAAAGTATCATGTTACAACCGGGTTAAATATCTTCTTTCTAAACCGGACAAAGCAGTGCTAAGTAGTTTTCTAAGTCTACAGCATATTTATTCATAAGCAATAGACTTGGGGGCTGATACAGTAAGTATGATTTGGAAAAGTAGCATCAGTCATACCTCAGATTTTTGCTGTATTTGCTTCACCATGACAATTTCTAGGTCACGGCTGCTATGTACTTGATTGAGATAGCCAGAGACTATATCTCCAATACTTAAATGAGTATAGTCAGCAATGTCTAGCTTGGCCTTTCGGCGTTCCAGAAGTTCCTCCTTAGCAGAACACTTGGCAAGGACAGTGGGTCGCCCTGGCTCAACAAAGTGAGTTTTCAGAATCCCAACGTCCGGATCAATTGTCTTGGCCGGGCTAGGAGCTTCCGGGTTATTACAGCTGTTGAGAGTATCTTTGGCGGGTGGATCAGAGGTTGGTGCTGGAATGTCATAGGCTGGTTCAGGCGGCGGCTGATGGGTAGAACTATCAGGAGTAGTTGTGCCAAGCTCCGGTTCAGTCACGACCGGGTCTCGGGACGGCTTACCCTTTTTTGCCCTCTTACTAGGCTTCACTTGCACGCTGTGGACAAAGGTAGAAGGATGAGTACAAAAGCATGGGTAAGGTAAAGCATAAGGTAAAAAAAATACGTTACCCGGGGGCAGTTTTGAAAGCCAGCATGTTAGATTGCATAGACTCGCCAGAGGACGGAGAGGTGTCCTGATAATTGGAGTCAGATGAATTGAGAGGTTGGCGAATTAAACTTGCCAAAGGTAAAATAGAACGTGAATCAGAGATAACCTCAGTCCGACGCTTCCTGGTTACGTCAGGTAAGCCAGAGGAGAGCTCTACATCCTTGCTATTCCGGGTCTGCCTCCGGCTTTCAAACTGTTGTTGCTTCAAAAGAAATTGAGGATCTTGATAAGCTAGAGGATGTGAAAATCTTACTTTCCGGGTCACCCTTCGGATTTTTTGCTTTGGCAAAGGCTCTAAGTCGGAGGATATTATAGTTACCTCTTCATCAATCGCTTGGCTGTTCCCCGTATCCTCCTGAAAGGATAGAATGTCAATAAAATAATGACAAAAGAGTCAGGAGAGTTAAGAATTACCTCTTCTTCATCATCATAAGTGTTGTCCAATTTGAATAAATCTGAAGCGCTTGGCTTCTTCTTCCTTGAAGTTCCTGTTTTGGCGGCTTTCCTTTTGGCTCTTTTTGCCGCTCTGGCTTGTTTGGCTGCCTCATGGTCATATTTGACCTTCCAGAAGTTGTCATCGGCCTGTGAAAAATGATAAGGGGTTATGAGTAAAAGTAAGATGTAATATAGTAAAGAGTATTCATTGCGGTTGGTGACTCACAGCAGGGGCCGGGTTCTTCTTGCAGAAGGGAAGTAAGCCAAAGGCATTACTAATCACCATGCCTTCTTTCAACAATGTTTGGGTCATGGCCTCCACCACATCTTCTGGTAAGTCATCGGGGCTATGACGCAGTGGGTCATCCTTCTCGCCGGAGTAAGTGCTCATTAATCCGGGGCGGCGGCTTAACAGAAGCACTCGCCAAGTAACCCAGACTCGGACCAGGTCGATGCCGTCCAAGCCATTTCCCAAAAGAGCTTTGATTTTTCTAATGGTGGGAGCAAGTGGCAGACGTTCAACAATAGTCAGTTTATCCGGCAGTGGGTGGTTGGACTCAAGGCGCAGGGCGCGGAAGCCGGGAAGAGGATTTTCCTCAGCCGGAGAAGTGCCCTGGCAGTAGAACCACGTCTGATTCCAATCCTTTGGGTGACTCGGCAGTTCAGCATAAGGAAAGAGGCAGTTTCTCCGCCGCTGAATTGAGATGCCATCAAGTTCAAGACTGGGCCTGTTGGCACGTTCATTCTGCCGATTTAAATAGAATAGCTCTCTGAATAAAAGTATATTGGGCTCTTCTCCAAGGTACACCTCGCAGAAGACTTGGAAGTTGCAAATGTTTGACACGGAATTGGGCCCGATGTCTTGAGGTCTGAGGTCAAAGAAATGCAAAACATCCCTGAAGAATTTTGAACCGGGTGGAGCGAAGCCCCGGTTCATGTGATCAGTAAACACGATTACCTCCCCCTTTTTGGGTTGAGGCTTCTCCTCTGACGGATTAGGAGCACGATAAGACATGACCTCCTTCGTTTTGGGCAGATGGCCGGATTTCACAAAATCAGACAAAGTGCTCTCTGTAACAGTGGATTTGACCCAGTTGCAGGTCACGGAAGCTTTGGGAGCCTTGGGTGCCATTACGTAAATTGAAGCCTAACAAAATAAGAGGTTCCGGTTCAGATTTAACCCGGAGGAAAACATTTTAAGTTTATTCAAGATGGCGGCTTAAGAAGGGGCCTAATGATATGTGGGTAACCATGCAGTGATATTTAAGCCGCTACAGGTATCAAAGGCAGTTAAATTTTCTTAAGTTGCGAGGACAGAGCCAGTTTTTTATTTAAGGGTGGAACAAACAGGTTTCACAAGTTGCGGCTATTATTTTGGATCAAACGGTTGTTCTGAAAAGAAAAATTTCTAGCCTAGGACTGGCATAGATGAAGCTCAAGGGCTCTAACGGGGCCTCTGTGCGATGAAAAGGGGTCTGCTTGCATTCGAAATGGGTGCGAAATAGCTATCGCATCAGTTTTATATCATCTTAAAGATCAAGAAACGGCGGTGGTGATGGAATCTATGAGGGGTTCCTGACGAACAACAAAGAACACCGAGGAACACGAAAGTCTTAATGCGGATATGAGGAACAAGAAGGAGGAAACTTACAGATGCAGAGTTGCTGCGGAGGTTCATCGCGCTTTTCTGGTCAAATCAGGTTGATGCGGCGGCCTGAGTTGGCGAGGATGAGGAGATCTGCGACGGCGGCGGTGGTGGAGCTCGAGTGGCAGAGAGACAGCAAGAGGAAGAAGACGAAAGACTGCGGAAGAAAATGAAGAAGACCTAGGTCGAGCCTATTTATAGGGAAGGGCCGACTGGGACGGTGCGAGAAACGAGGAGATTGGATATTATTATCCAGCGACCCCGATGCCTCGGGTTTCAGGACAATCAGTAAAGGCAAAGATCCATTGAAGATATAGCAGGATAAAATAAGGATTTAATTGGAGATGACGTCATGGCGGGTTAACGTGGATCCAGAAGATGACGTCATGGCGGGTTAAAACCTTTTGCACAGACAGAAGACCGAAGGCTTATTTCTTAAGGTATTTTAAGATTGAGATGAACCTGTTCAAATCAATCTGGGGCCTAATGTTGGGGATATAACTATTTGTGTAAGCCGCCCACGAGGGGCCGGGTTACGCAAAGAAGACTCATCAGAAAAAAGCCCAAGACCAAGCATGAAGATGGCGGTTCAATAAAGGGTCTAAGGCCCACAGGTGGCTTAAAGCCCGTAGTGGTAAACCATCATGAAGATATGACTTGTAAAGTAAGGTAGAATTAACTAGTCACCGAGACGGACACTGTCTATGAGCCGGTCGGGACTCTGTAGGCCACAGGGCATCCACCCGCGTATATAAGGGGATGACCCGCTGGCGGCTTAGGGCAAGAAACAACTCATCGAGAACCGGGCATAGCGTATCTCGCTCCCTGGTCATCGAAATATCAAGAAATACCAACCCAACTAGACGTAGGCCTTACCTTCATTGTAAGGGGCCGAACTAGTATAAACCTCTCATGCCTTTTGCCCTAATTAACCCCTTCAAGCTTCCTAGTTGCGATGGCTCCTCGACTAAGTCCTTTCACTAGTACATCTGACGTGACAATTCCACGACACACGCCACTCAGTATGGTTAAATTTTGACACGGTTCATATAATACAACCGTTTGTGATATTAACGTGTCAGTTTTTGTTTCAAAAAGGACTCCGTTGGCTACTAATGTGTGCGCCTCTTCTCAAACTGGACGATTTTTTACCACGGCATATATGTGCCATGTCATGAAACCATGCCAAGTTTCCTGTTTTTTCGGTGAGTTTTTGATTTACTAGGAATTAAAAACCAAGATTCTCAATGTTTCAGGACGACGACAAGTTTGTAATTCATTCTCATTCCTTAAATGAGACCTAAACATGCACCCAATGACACATGTATGATTTCCCACCCATTTTGCTTCACTTGAGCATGTGCTTGTAGTTCAAATTTGAATTATGGACTACATTAAATGCGTAGAAAACTTAATTGTTAGTACTAATATATAGAATGGCCAAATGAACCCTAAACAGTTTCAAATTTTGGCACGACACTCCTGTTATTCTATGTTGCCGGTAGAAAACAAAGTTCAAGGCTTGAAGAGGCAACTATTACCGTTTCGCCCACCGAAACCACAAGGGTTGCGAGAAGCTTCGGTTTGTAAGAGGCTTGTAATATAGCTTCGCGCAAATTGGACAATTATATGTACCATGTAGTGACACCGTGCAAGTTTCATGATTTCCTGGTGAATTTTGGATTTACACAGATTTATAAACCAAGATTCGCAATGTTTGGGGCCAAGGCAGGATGGCGAGACGGTTGAATTCATTCCCATTTTGTTACATGGGACCTAAACATGCACCCCAAGGACACATGTACGTTTTTTCTAGCCATTTTGGTGCACTGGAGCATGTATTTGTAGTTCGTATTTGAATAATGGACATTAAATGCCTAGAAAACTCAATTAATAAATAAAAAGGGTCAAACGAACCCTGAATAATTTCAAAGTTCAGCGTGAATTTCCCGTTGTTCCATACGTGTTGCGTGTAGACAAAAATACGAGGCTAGAAGAGGGAGGGATTATCGTTTGGCCCACAAGGGGACATGTTTCCCTATCGAAACCACGAGGGTTCTTGCGATAGGCTCTGGTTTGTAAGATGTTTGTAATAAAGCTTGGCCCAAATTGGCAATGTTTTTACAACAACATATATGTGCCATGACGTGACACCATTGTGACGCCCCGAGACCGACGCTTCAGAAGACTTCCAGCTATTCTGAGTTTCGCCGTGTGTTTCTTTTGTGCTTGCTCTTTTATTTTTGCATGCCATCATGTCATTAATTTTATAACTCCTTTAAATAAATTGCATAGATCTTTTGATCTGTTTAAACCGAGGGAACTCACATGGTGACTTCTCTTTATAACATATCCTCCAATATTAGGGAGCTATAATAAAATTATTCCATTTTTTGGAATTAACCATAACCCACTTGCAAAATATCCCATGCCGTTGTTATCTCAATTCTTGGTCTCCAACCTTGCCCATAATTTCTTTCATCATTTTCCGGAGCTCCACCAAAAATCCGAACATTTTTGGACCTTTCCAAACCCTCACTTCCATTCAAATCATTTGAATTTAAATCAAATGAATTTGAATTTAAATCTTTCAATCGTGGCCTTTCTATTTTTCTTGGAACGAGCATATTTTTGCGAGTCCGGGAAATTACCCTCATGCCCTAATTCTTGTCCACTCATTTCTTTTATCTCCCTTTCTTTCTTTGCTTTTCTGTTTTTGGAAGAGTTTTGAAGAGAGAGGGAGAAGAGAGCCCAGCAGTCAGGCCCCTGGCCATTCTCCTCCCCACCAGGCCGGCCCAGTCTCCCTAGGCCCAAGGCCCAGCCGCAACCGCTGCTCTAACCCTAGCCCCAACCGATCCAGCCCCCCCCCCCCCCGCATCTCTCCCTTGATTCCCATCTCTCCCTCTCGTTCCTGTGCGCGCCGCCAAAACCCATCCCCTCGATCCGCTCCTCCCTCCTCGCGCGATCCCCTCTCCCTTTCCCCTCGCTGCCTCCTCCCTCCACCGCCAAAGAGGAGTGAGTGCCTCTCGCTCGAGCCGCACCGCCGGCCAAGTCCCTCTTCTTCTTCCACGCCGGTGACCCCATCGGGGCAGCCAACTCCGGCGGCCCTCCGTCGCCTTGACGCCTTGGCCACGCCTGCGCCTCCAGCGCCTGACCCCGCGCCCGTCCGCCTCAGAGCCGGCCGCCACCGCCTCCTCCCTCACCTGCGGCCATGCCGCCTCCGCACCTCCAGCCGGCCACCAGAGCCCGCTCGCTGCCGCTGGGCTTCGCCTCGCCCCGCTGCCCTAGGTCGTTGCTCCCCTGCCGTCTCGGGCGCCGCAGCACCAGAGCGAGCTCGTCCTCCGCCGTTCGCCTCCTGCAACCCGAGCCGTCCCCGTGCTGCCGAACCATCTCCGCCATCGCCTCCTTAGTGCTGGCCGAGCCCCGAGTCCGTCGGCCTGCCTCCGCTTCGAACTGGCAGGAACGGAACCCCGGCGACCTCCCGCGACCGGTGTAGGCAAGTGCGACGCCTGCGCCCATCTCCGTTGCATCTCCGTAGGCCTCCTCCTCGTGCTATGGAGCTCCTGCCTGAGCCATCCCCTCCGGCCACCTCTGCTCCTGCTTCCCCTTTGTGCACCTGCCGACCACCACCGCACCGAGTCTTTTGCCTTGCTTCGTTTTGGTTTGAAGACTGAGACGAGACCGCCAAGATGCACCCTGGTTTCGCCAAGACACTGTGTTGGGCCCTGTGAATGACTACAGCGACATGAACATCTACGAACTGTGTACAACTACTGTTACCTGCCTGGAACAACTACCGTCGACATGCTTCCGCCAAGTACCTCTCGGATCCGACAAGTACCCCGATGACGTGCGTACCACTACCGTCGACCCTCGAAGACCCCGTGAACCCCGAACATCTATGGAACATGAACAACTACTTCCACTACGAGATGTGCCACTACCGTTGCCAAGATCGCGAGTACCACTACCGTCGCCGCGAATGACTACTTCCACGACGTCCCGTGAACGCCTACTTCCTCTACATCATATCGAACCTGAACCGTCCCGTTTGCACGCTTCGAAGGTATAACGATGAAAGGACCTCCCGTGTATGTATGTGTGATGTATGAGATGCTCGTGTTTGCACGTGCCCATTTGTTTCGTGCATGTTCCTCGTTTGCCATGCCTCCGTCCCGTGGGAACCCGGTAATCCGGGATCACCCCACCATCTTGCATGTTGCGCTCATCCGTACACTTCTCTCTTGCATTGGTATCTCAATCGAGTTACCGGGAACCGATATGTTGCCGTGGCATCATTTTTGGATATGTTGCCGTGGCACCATTTTTGTTTCGCCGCCGTGGCACCCTTTTCATTCCGCCATGGCGACTAATGCTTCATAACATGCTCATGTCAACATTTTCATAAAAATTGCATAAACTTGCATATATCATCCGCATCATGATAACAACAATTAAAATGCTTAAAACTGTGTTTGCCTTAAATTGCTAATGACCTATCGAGGATTTTCCAGAATTATCGTTTGTTGTTTCCGGCCTCACTTAAAATTGCCTAAATATGTAGTTTAATTATGCTTCACCTCTTGCCATGTTTAACAACATTTAATATTGTTGGGTACATAACCGAGAGAGAACTAAATAATTGATGTGGTGTTCCGTCAATATGCAACTCGTTCCAACTCGTTGCATATTGAGCTCCACTTAATTTGTAGTGTTGTTTGCTTTACCTTGCCATGCCATGCCTCTTTAAACCGGACATGCATCATACTTGATTGTGCATCATGCCATGTTTATGCTTGTGTGTTTACCATGATGTTTGCTTCTTTCCGGTTTGCTTCTCTCGTTAGCTTCGGTTTCGTTTCGGAGTTGTGAGGATTCGTTCGACTACATTCGTTTGTTTTCTTCATGGACTCGTTCTTCTTCCTTCCGGGATTTCAGGCAAGATGACCATTACCCTTGATATCACTTCTATCTTTGCTTGCTAGTTTCTCCGTTCTATCGCTATGCTGCGCTACCTATCACTGGTTTACCATGCCTCCCATATTGCCATGTCAGCCTCTAACCTTTTTCACCCCTCCTAGCAAACCGTTGTGTCACTATGTTACCCGCTTTTGCTCAGCCCCTCTTATATCATTGTTAGTTGCAGGTGAAGTTGAAGATTTCTCCGTGGTGGACAGATTTATGATTGGGATATCACAATATGTCTTATATTATTAATGCATCTACATATTTGGTAAAGGGTGGAAGACTCGGCCTTATGCCTGGTGTTTTGTTCCACTCTTGCCGCCTTAGTTTCCGTCATATCGGTATTATGTTCCCAGATTTTGCGTTCCTTACGCGGTTGGGTGATTTATGGGACCCCCTTGACAGTTCGCTTTGAATAAAACTCCTCCAGCAAGGCCCAACCTTGGTTTTACCATTTGCCTACCTAAGCCTTTTTCCCTTGGGTTCTGCAGACTCAAGGGTCATCTTTATTTTACCCCCCCCCCCCGGGCCAGTGCTCGTCGTGAGTGTTGGTCCAACCTGTCACCCGCAGGTGGCCACCAGGGGCAACTCTGGGCTGGCCTACCGGAAGTTTGGACAATCCGGTGTGCCCTGAGAACGAGATATGTGCAGCTCCTATCGGGATTTGTCAGCACAGCGGGAGGCTTTGCTGGTCTTGTTTTACCATTGTCGAAATGTCTTGTAAACCAAGATTCCGAGTCTGATCGGGTCTTCCTGGGAGAAGGTCTATTCCTTCGTTGATCGCGAGAGCTTATCATGGGCTAAGTTGGGACACCCCTGCAGGGTATAATCTTTCGAAAGTCATGCCTGCGGTTATAGGCAGATGGGAATTTGTTAATGTCCGGTTGTAGATAACTTGACACTTGACATCTTTAAAATACATCAACCGTGTGCGTAGCCGTGATGGTCTCTTCTCGGCGGAGTACGGGAAGTGAACACGGTTTGTGTTATGTTTGATGTAAGTAGGAGTTCATGATCACTTCTTGATCATTGCTAGCTTCACGACCGTTCCATTTGCTCTCTTCTCGCTCTTATTTGCGTATGTTAGCCACCATATATGCTTAGTCGCTGCTGCAACCTCACCACTTTACCCCTTCCTTTCCCATAAGCTTAAATAGTCTTGATCTCGCGGGTTTTGAGATTGCTGAGTCCTCGTGACTCACCAGATACTATCACAACAGTTGCAGGTCTCGATGATACCAGTGCAGGTGATGCAACCGAGCTCAGATGGGAGCTCAACGAAGATCTTAGTTGTTGCTATGTCTTGTTTCTTGATGATCAGTAGTGGAGCCCAGTTGGGACGATCGGGGATCTACCAGTTGGGTTATCTTCTTTTCTTTTGGCTTCGTCCGTAGTCGGACTATATGTGTGTACTCTGACTGATGTATGATTTATTATATGTTCATTGTGTGAAGTAGCAATTGTAAGCCAACTCTTTATCCCATTCAGGTTCATTACATGGGATTGTGTGAAGATGACCCTTCTTGCGACAAAACCACAATGCGGTTATGCCTCTCAGTCGTGCTTCGACACGTGGGAGATATAGCCGCATCGTGGGTGTTTCAACCATGCCACCTTTAATGACTTTCTAGTGAGTTTTGGATTTATATGGAGATTTAAAAACCGAGATTCCAAATGTTTGAGGACGAGCCAAGACGTCGGTCAGGTTGTAGTTCATTCCCATTCCTTTCATGGAACCTAAACATGCACCCAAGGACACATGCATGTATAATTTTTCTAGCCATTTTGGTGAACTGGAGCATGTATTTGTACTTCAGATTTGAATTATGGACTTTAAATGCCTAGGAAACTCAATTAGTGTATAAAAAGGCCAAACGAACCATGAATAAGTTTAAATTTCAGCATGGATATCATGTCGTTCCATGTTGCCCGTAGAAGAAAATACAAGGCGAAAAGAGGGAGCGACTATGTTTCGCCACAAGGGGAACACGTTTCCCTATCAAAACCATCAGGCTTCCTTGAGAGAAGCTCCGGTTTGTAAGAGGTTTGTAATAAAGCTTGGCCCAAATAGGCAATGTTTTTACCACGACATATATGTGCCATGATGTGACACCATGCCACCTTTGATGACTTTCTGGTGAGTTTTGGATTTTATGGGGATTTAAAAACCGAGATTCCAAATGTTTGAGGACGAGTTAGGACGCTGGTACGGTTGTAGTTCGTTCCCATTCTTGGCATGGGACCTAATTAAACATGCACCCAAGGACATATGCATGTACAATTTTTCTAGCCATTTTGGTGAACTTGAGCATGTATTTGTAGTTCATATTTGAATTATGGACATTAAATGCCTAGGAAACTCAATTAGTGTATAAAAAGGCCAAACGAACCCTGAATAAGTTTATATTTCAGCATGGATATCATGTTGTTCCGTGTTTCCTGTAGAAGAAAATACAAGGCGGAAAGAGGCAGTGATTATGTTTCAACAACAAGGGGAACACGATTCCCTATCAGCACCACAAGGCTTCTTGTTGAGAGAATATCCAATTTGTTAGAGGTTCATAATAAAGCTTGGCCCAAATTGGACAATGTTTTTACCACGACATATATGTGCCATGACGTGACACCATGCCTACTTTCATGACTTTTTGGTGAGTTTTGGATTTACGAGGATTTAAAAACCAAGATTCCAAATGTTTGAGGACGAGCCAGGACACTGGTACGGTTGTAATTCGTTCCCATTATTGGCATGCATGGGACCTAAACATGCACCCAAGGACACATGCATGCATATTTTTTCTAGCCATTTTGGTGAACTGGAGCATGTATTTGAGGTTTAGATTTGAATTATGGACATTAAATGCCTATGAAACTCAATTAGTGTATAAAAAGGCCAAACGAACCCTGAATAAGTTTAAATTTCAGCACGGATATCCTCTTGTTCCATGTTGCCTGTAGAAGAAAATACAAGGCGAAAGGAGGCAGTGATTATGTTTCGCCACAAGGGGAACACGTTTCCCTATCGGAACCACGAGGCTTCTTTGAGAGAAGCTCCGCTTTGTAAGAGGTTTGTAATAAAGCTTGGCCCAAATTGGACAATGTTTTTACCACGACATATATGCGACATGACGTGACACCATGCCAACTTTCATGACTTTCTGGTGAGTTTAGGATATACGGGGATTTAAAAACCAAGATTCTAAAATGTTTGAGTATGAGACAGGACGCCGGTACGGTTGTAATTCGTTCCTATTCCTGGCATGGGACCTAAACATGCACCCAAGGACACATGTATGATTTTTCTAGCCTTTTTGGTGAAGTGGAGCATGTATTTGAAGTTCAGATTTGAATTATGGACATTAAATGCCTAGGAAACTCAATTAGTGTATAAAAAGGCCAAATGAAAGTCGTGTGCCTACCAAACTGTTGTTGATGCCGCAACGATCTGAGTTGTGTGTTCTGATTGGCCAGAACCCAAGCCCCACGGAATGTACGTCTGCACCGTTGGATGCTCCCAGATCAAACGACAACCCTCAGCCCTTTCGACAGCACATGCAGTACATGGGTAAGCATTGTGCGCATGCGTCATGCTAGATCATGCTTCCTTCTCTTGTACGTTTTCTAAACAGGCTACCGTTTCCCGCCACTCCTCTCATCGGTTCCCGCCTCTTCTCCCATCGGTTTCCCGCTACCAGTGTCAGTGCTCATTGAAGTCTAGGCGGCGACACACCAGCCATCACATACCGTTTCTAAAAGAACAAATGTGCGTGATAGGAGGGAGTAGGTCCCATAGGGTGACCGGCGTGAAACGCCTTAAAGGCAAGGAGGCAATTCCTATCAGCAAGGTGCCGCTTCCCATCCGCTAGCCTAGTCGAATAGAATGCAAAAGTTAAGCATGCTCGGGATGGAGTAGTCCAAGGATGGGTTACCCCGTGGGAAGTTGCATATTATATAAACCTTGGGATCATCCTTGTTTTGCTAATTTGTAGACTATGTTTTTATAGGTTATTTTTTTGCTGTAAAGTCACCATGACTGCGCAAGCGCGAGCATAATGGTGCAGGTACTGGCTTAACCGTGTGCGATGCAAGTGCGCTGTAAAATCACCACGACTGCGCAAGCACGAGCAAATGGTGGAGGTACTGGTTTAACCGTGTGCGATGCAAGTGCGCTGTAAAATCACCACGACTGCGCAAGCGCGAGCAAAATGGTGCAGGTACTGGCTTAACCGTGTGCGATGCAAGTGCGTTGTAAAATCACCATGACTGCGCAAGCATGAGCAAATGGTGGAGGTACTGGCTTAACCGTGTGCAATGCAAGTGCGCTACAAAATCACACCAATATGCAAGCTAAAGGTGGGTGAGTTTATTTAGAAATTAGGACAAACCGTGTGCGATAGACCAGCTAGCTAGAAATATAAAAACAAACTACCCACCTTGAGCGTTGCAAAAATCGGAGGTTCCTCCACTTTTCCTTATTATCATACATGCATGTTCTTATTGGACCGTGCGCGGTCTTGGGCACTCCCGCCCCGCATCAATTCCTTTACCCAAATTTTAGTAGCCGTCGTACTTCAACCGTCGCCCACATTCCTCCAGCACCGACCTTATAATAAAATTGCAGTAGCCGAGGCATTTGAACCATCGCCCTCCCTCGTCCACAACCATCTCCGCCCACCATTACTAAAATTTTCTATAGCCACGACGTATCCTCAAACAGCAGAACCCCCCCCCCACCACCACCACCACCACAGTCCCCCCACCCACCCCTCTCCCTCGAACCCTAGCTCACGGCCGGCATCGGCGCCGTCGCCAACCCATGCCGGTCTGCCCGTCCCTCCTAGCTTAGATAATAAAGTTCAGGTTACCCAGTGATTCCCATACCGTCGCCCCACTCCCCTGAGTTTTTAGATGAGGCATGCGGCGTCCCTCCTCGCCAGATCCACATCCCCCGCTCTAGGATGTCGCAGCCTAAGCTCAACCACGTATCCCAGGGAGCCCGATGAGCGTTCGGCCAAGAAGTGGTTTATCATGGCCTCTCCGGCGGACGTTGGCGAGGTGGCCGCTGTTTGCCCCGACTTGTCGATCCCGGAGCAACACATCACCGCGGAAGCCGGCTAAGTCGTTGACTACGTTGCCATGTTGAAGGCTTCATGTCAGCGGGCTTGCATATTACTGTATCTCAAGAAAGCTGGCTACGACATCAAGATCGTCGACAGCGACGGCTTCACGCGGGCCATGTCACATATGTGGTCCATCCCCAACCCCTCTGGTTCAAGCGCCCTTGCTCTCTTCGACGACCCTGCCGCTGATCTCCTCCGCCAAGCGGTTAAAGATTTGCGATCCTTATAGGCCATCAAGCCCATTTTGTCATTTCTGAAGGACACGTTCTACTGCGGCGGCTTGGAATCCTCAATTGCCAAGTCAGATCACATCGACCACGACCACGACCACGAGGAGGGCACCCACAAAGGTTCTTCCACCATGGGTCTATGCTCTTCCAACTGGAAGGATCCCGTCCATGAAATGTGAGGCACCATCCTATCAGCAAATCTTACCTTTTCTAGCTTGCCAACCCGTACCCTTTGTTGTAGTAGCATTTGTCGTGCGGTGCTATAACGGTGTCGTGTTTAATTATTTCAGTTATGCAAAAATGTATTGTTTAATAGGGCTATGTGATGTTTAAGTACGAATTCTCCACTTCAGTTTCACGAATGGCTATATTTGGTTGTTTATAGTGAGTAGATGCCTTGTTTATCTGTGTTTGGTTGTTAGGTTGGTTGCAGTGAGCATTTTTTCAGTTATCGAGCCGATGCCCTGTTTATATGTATTTTGTCTTAGTTTGGTTGCAGTGAACATTCAAACAGTTATCAAGCAGATGCCTTGTTTATCTGTATTTGGTTGTTAGGTTGCTTTTTTAGCATTTGTCCAGTTTTCAAGCAGATGCCTTGTTTATCTTTATTTTCTTGTTAGGTTGGTTGCGGTGAGCATTTGTCCAGTTTTCAAGCATATGCCTTGTTTATCTTTATTTGCTTGTTAGGTTGGTTCCAGTGAGACTCTGTCTAGTTTTAATGGCTATATTTGGTTGTTATACTGGTCATTTATGACTTGTTTAATTCAGTCATTCACAATGTGTTTTTCATTATGTGCAAGTCGGAACTGTGCCGCTCGACTGCATCAATACCAGTTTGAACGGCTATATTTGGTTCCAGTTATGCCTGGTGTAGTTAACACATGCCCTTTATTTCAGTTTTACACATTTATCCAGTGATGTTTAAGCATTACCTATGTTCTATTCATTTTCAACAATACCAGCTTGAATTGCAATATTTGATGGTTGTTAAGCCTGCTGTCAGTAACATTGCCTTCCATTTTATATATGCTTTAACAACCACATTCAAGCTATCATTTGGAGATGATATTATTTACCTTTGCTATATTTGGTTGACGTACTTATCATGCCTTTCCACTACTTATGCAGGAAAACAACGGGAGTGGCCACCATTTTCCGCTGAGGTTAGCTTCATCCCTCGGCTTGTACTGCCCCATTGTTCCATAATGTAGTGCATATAGATCCAGACCTGAACACTTGTTAGCTTCTAATATTGACTTGTTGCTTGTAGGTACATATGCCCTTGGCAAGGATCCACGCATCGACCCTTTTTGCGTATGGGGCAATGAGATATTCAAGAACAAGCATCAAGTGAGGAAATTGATAAGGATTATTAGCAAAAAGATACGAATGGTGGCAAGCAAATTATTTGTTTATGCTCTATCCAACACAACAATGAGTTGTAGGATGGTAACTACAAACTCTGCAGCCTTCTCTTTTTACGGCCCATAATGAGTTGTTAGCACTGTTCAAGATATCTTCCGATATTCCGATAAATCGGCCGATTTATCGCTTACTGTTGTCTGATCGATAAGCGGCCGATAAATTAGCCGATATGGCGATAAATCGACCGATATGCTGATAAACTGGCTGATTTACCCCTTATCTTGGGTCGACCGATAAGTTCCCGATAAGCGATATCCCCAACATTGGTTGTTAGACAACAATGTTTGAATCTTTTTCGTTCTCGGTGGTTCCCGAAGCAGTTCACTCAAGGTTACCTCGCAAAGTACATGATTGGTGGACACACAATGAAGGTTAAAGTATTTCATCCAGACTACGATGAGCATCGAGAAGTCGTAATGAAGACAGTGAAGGATGGACGGGCAGACATCACAAGGGGTTGGCTTAGAATCGTGCACGCATTACGCATGAAGGAGGGCACAATATGGGCATTCTGCTTTAGCTTCTCCAGTAACCAGAATGTTTTTTGCCTCTCTTTACAGTCTTTAGTATAGCTGTGGTTCACCATTCTTTACTTGGTGCTTCTGTCGTTCTTCAGTATTTGTATATGTGCATCGAATTATGCATTCGTGGTTGAACCTATATTTGTAATAAACCTGGGTGGATATGAAATAAGTCATTGCCTACTTTCAAATTCAAAAATGTGATTTTTAAATTAGGGATTAATTAGGGTTTAATAAAGGAATACTTAGGGATTACACTGCACACGGTTTGCAAAAGCGAAATGTCTGCGACAGACGTGGAGATCAGACACGTTTCTAGAATCCTCTACGTTTGCGATCAATTTCCACCGCACACACGACCAGTCAGGAAAAAACATGTGTGATCTATATCAACTGCACACACGATTAGCCAACAAAAAACGTGTGCGATTAACAACAGCATCACACATAGTTCTTTCTTATTAAATGTTTGCGATAGTCACCTTATCACACACGCTTCGAAATTATTGACTGTTTGTGATGTTGTGCGCATCGCAAATGTCTGGTACTTCTTGGATTAACTGTGTGAGATGTATATACTAACGGAAACGTATTCCTTGAATGGACTGTGTGGAATGTACATACGAACAGAAACGTTTAGCGGGGGCTGACTGTGTGGGATTTACTTACGACCGGAAACGATTTCGCATGTATAATTGTATTTTTTAGCACTACTGTACGTATAACCGTATTTGAGCGCTCGTCGGCCGCACATGACCTCATTTTGCCGAGCGTGTGTGCCAGGAGGGCATATCCGCGACGGTTTATGGGTCGTGTGGGAAGGACCCCCATATCGCTCACACTCACTTGCCAACGGTTCCAAATGTCGTCGCGGAAAGGGGTTAAAAACCGTTTGTATAAGACCGACGCGTACCAGTGTACGTGTCCATAGCTAGTAGCTAGATGGTTTATTCTCTCTCTTTGATCTTCAATACAATGCTCTCCTCGATGTTCTTGGAGATTTATCCGATGTAATCTTCTTTTGTTGTGTGTTTGTCGATATCCGATGAATTGTGGATTTATGATCAACTTATCTATGAATATTATTTGAATTTTCTCCGAATTCTTATATGCATGATTTGATATCTTTGTATTTCTCTTCGCATTATTGGTTTGGATTGGCCAACTAGATTGGTTTTTCTTGCAATGGGAGAGGTGCTTAGTTTTGGGTTCAATCTTGCGTGAGTTCACCCAGTGACAAAGTAGAGGTAGCCCTTGGGCCTTGGGCCCTTGCTTGTGAACCGCCATCTTCAATATCCTCACGGGCTTCATATCATGAATCACCATAGGTATAACCCGGTGTCCTGGGCGGGTCATACCTAATAGTTATATCCCCAACATTAGGCCCTAGGTTGATTTGAATTGGTTCATGTCAATCTTCAATACTTAGAAAAAAGCCTCCCTTCTTCATTTGTACGAGAATTCATAACCCGCCATGAAGTCATCGCCTGGACTTGTGATAACCCACCATGATGTCACCTGTTATTAATTTGCACAATATCCAATATATCTAAATGGATCTTTATATTTAATGGCTGTCCAGAAAATCGAGGCGCCCGAGCAGCTGGATAACCACGTTTTGGCCTCCTCGTTTTTTGCGCCCACCTATTACCTTTCCTTATAAATAGGTTCGAACTGCCTCTTCTCATTCTCCCCCCTTTCCTTCGTCTTCCTCCTCTCATGACTCTCCTACCACTCGAGTTCCGCCGCCGCTGTGAAGCTCACCGCCCTCCTCGTCCTCGGCCGCTGCATCAACCTGAACGAACCAGAGATTGACGGCACTCCACCACAGTTCACCTGCCTCTGTAAGCGTTCCTCCTTCTTCGCTCCAGATCGCATTAGGGTTTCTGTAGTTCTTCGTGTTCTTCGTAGTTCTTGAACCCTACATCCTTTGATCTGAAGATAGCATATAACTTGCGCGGTAGTAGTTCTATCCTTGCCTTCAATGCCAGTGGACCCTTTTTCCTTGAAAAAAGATCTCATCAAAGCCTATGAACTCCCTTGCACTATTTTTAGGTTTTGATTTATTTTCTTTTTCTGAACTTCCACTGATCCAAAATTATAATTGTAATCTGTGAAACTTGTTTGTCCAGTACTTAGCAAAAAGATTCCTTCCTGACAAATCAATATGGCCATGGCGGCTTTCATCATCGGTTGTAGTTAAATTCAATGCTCAACATATTTCACCTCTGACATGCATCAAAAACTGGTCATGGCGGCTTACATAGCCCGCTGTAACTAGTCATATACCATTAGGCCCATTTTTAATCCGCCATTATGAATATGTGTTGTAATACTTTCCCTCCGGCTTAATTTGAACCGACAAACTTGTTTTTCTTTTTAGGCTTCTTTTTTCACAATGGCCCCGAAGACAGCCACCTTCTGTAACTGGGTTCCCTCCATCATCACTGAGAAAACACTCCAAGACTTTGTAACAACCGGTTATTTGCCAAACAAAATTGTCATGTATTACCGCGCCCCTAAGCCGGAAGAGGAGAAACCTCAGCCAAAAGAGGAAGAAGTCATTGTCTTTACTGATCATATGAAACGGGGCTTCTCACCGCTTGGCTCTAAATTCTTCTGGGATGCTCTGCACCTTTTTAATCTTCATCCTCAAGACATCGGACCCAATTCCGTGTCAAACATATGCAATTTCCAAGTTTCTGTGAGGTGTACCTTCAAGAGGATCCCAGTGTGGAGTTGCTTAGAGAATAATTTTATTTGAACCGCCAGAACGAGTACTCAAATAGACCCAGTCTGGGACTTGGTGGAATCTGGATTCAGCGAAGGAGAGATGTTATCTTCCCTTATGCCCGCCTGCCGAGTCATCCCAAGAATTGGAATCAGACATGTTCTATTGCAAGGATACTTCTCCGGCTGACGAGAACCGACTGCCCGGTTTTCGCGCCCTGCGTCTGGACTCAAAACATCATCTCCTTGACAAGGTGACAGCCGCTCAACGCAAGAAACTCGCCCCTACCATTGCCAAGGTCAAGGCTCTGTTGGGAAACGGCTTAACTGGCATTGACTTGGTTTGATGCTGGGTTTCATGGCGGTTCATTCCATTGAGTCGCCGCACCGGCTTAATGTGCACTTACACTGGTGGAAAAAAGGATCCATTGCACCACAAATCTGAGGATTTAACTGACGATGCCATCAACGAAATGACGAAGTCCCTTTTGCATGAAAGCCCGGTGGACTGCAGCAAAGTGGCCTAAGCCCTTTCTGCACATCTAACCCGGCACCAGAAGTAAGTCTTTAAATTACTTACTTTGCCTTCATCCTTAAATACTTTGTTTAACTCAACTTTGATGACTTTCACAGGCTGATGATGACTTCTGGAAGAAGGAATATCACCATGAAGCTGCCAAAAGGGCTAGGAAAGCCAAGAAAGCCGCCAAGAAAATGGCCAAGAAGAAGGGGAAGAAAACCAGTTCTTCTGAGATGCTTGAACTGGACGACAGCTCTGAGTCGGAGGTGGCCCTTGATTCCCTTGGCTCTTTTTTCAATCATATTATTGACATTGATTATCATCAGGATGACACGGGGACCAGTCAAGCAATCAAAGAAGAGGTAACTATCATTTCCGCTGACTCTGAGCCCTTGCCAAGATAGAAAATTCGAAGAGTAACTCGGAAAGTAAGCTTTTCACACCCCTTACCTAATCTGGATCCTCACTTTCTTTTGAAGCAACAACAGCACAAGAGCCAGCGACAGACTCGGACTAGCAGGGATGAAGAATTATCTTCAGGCTTACAGAACACTCCGAGGAAGCGTCGAAATGAGGTCACCCCCGATTTAATCTCTTTTTATCCTCTGGTGGGTCTCATCTGCCAACCACTATTATTCCAACTCAAATTATCAGGAAACGTCTTGTTCCTCTTCTGGCAATTCATCTCAGTCTCATCTGCCGGCTTTCAAGACTGCTCCCGGGTAATAATAATTACTTATTTGCTCATTATGCCCCTTGATACTTATACCGACCTCTCATAACTCATGAAGTGGAAAAGCCAAGCCCAGCAAGAAGGCAAAGGTGAATAAGCCGGTCGAAGACCCGAAAGTCAGTGAACCGGAGCAACAAACTGCAGCGCCTGAGGCCTCTGTTCCTCAACCATCAGAGCCGGTTCTTGACGTTCCACCAGAAATCCCCGGCTCTTCTATTGATCAATCAAATGATGACCCTTTGAACACTGAAGCATCAAGCCCAGTTAAAACAGTTGAGACACATTATGATGATGTGGTGATTACCAATACCGGCTTTAGAGAGCCGGGCAGGCCTACTATCTTGGCCAAACACTCTGCCAGGAGGAGTACATTGAACGGCGTAAAGTAAGATTTGATGTTGCTGACTACTCCAAATTAAGCATTGGCGAAGTATATTCTGGCTATCTCAGTCAAGTACACAACAAATGCACCAAAAATTTGAGGTATGAGCTCTTCCTTTATTGAGTTATGCACATCCTGTCAGCCCCCAAGTCTACTATTTATGATGAATATGATGTAGACTTAGATTAACCATGAGCATAAATAATACTATTTGTCAGACTCAATCTGGCTTAAAGGATCTGGTTTAAAGTAGAGCTGTAATGATTAACACTGAATCTGTAGTCCCCAAGGGCCGGTTTAATCAGCATGAATTAGCCGGTCCTTTATATTCTTGTGTAGAAAGTAGTACTTACTTGTGTAGTTCTCATGAGCCGGCTATGGCCGTTTGCAGCACAACCGGGTCGCCGTAAAGTAGTAAGAAAACAAGCAATATGCATTAGCCCTCAAGTGCCAAGTACTCTTGCTCGCAAAGTGCTTGGGACCTATTCAAATAAGCCGTTGCATGAATAACTTTTTCGGCACACATTAGCCCCCAAGTGCCAAGTGTTGTTGCTTGCAAAAGGCTTGGGACTTCATGTTTTTAGCTAAATCTGAATTATGATTTTGATCCGATGTATGTACAGACCACCACTGCCCAACTTCAATCAGAGCTGTCTGAACTGAAGGCTCGTCTGGAGCTGCAAGAATCTGAGACCCGGAAGGCAAACTCGAAGTTCCAATTCAGCATGACTGAAACGGAAAAATTGAAAACCAGCTTTGAAGTGGAAAAAGTGCTTGGGCTGAAGAGAAGACGGCCTTGACACAGCGGGATGAAAAGGCAGAGGCGGCTCTCCAGGAAGCAACCACTGAACTTACAGGCTTAAAACACCATGTGTCTCAGATGGTTTCTGCTAACTTTGGTAAGTCGCCTCACTAGTATCCATTTAAATTTCTTCCTTGATTGATATAAGTCGCCTCTAATCCATCCATGATTATCATGCAGGCCCAGGAGCACCAATCTCAACCAGGATATGCTTGTGAAGCTGAAGGCGGTTTACACACTAGTAGAGCAGCTTTATACGGGGGCTCAGCGCGCATTGGCCACAATTTATCCATCTAACCAAGCCCCCAATCTCTTGGTTGATGTGTTGAGGAAACTTTCCGTTCTGCGTGAGTGGTTTAGTGAAATGAAGCGATCATCTACCAGAGCCGAAGCTGTGATGGCCTTAAGCCGAGCCAAAGCATGGTTACCGGAGCTAGACCCAGCCGATATATCTACCGGGTACCCAAGCTTGAAAGAAGACGACAGTCCGTTTGATAAGAAAGACGTTGCCTCCTGCATGAAGGACATACGTCCCCTGGCCAGTTTGATTGCCAATGAAATAGACCTGTCCGGATATCAAACAGCTTATGACTTGGAAAAACAGAAGATGCCGACGCTGTCTTACAAAGTGAAGGATCTAATACCCCAAATCCGTTAGCACACTTTTGCTCCTGAAGTTGACCCGTCCGAGCTTATCGATGATGAGGCTGAATTCCAACCCTTAAATGGCATTGACTGGTCATCACCAACTTTCCAGGAAGTACAACAGGACAAAGAAGCGGAGAGGGGTGATCCAGAAGCTTCAGGCCATCAGAGTCAAGAAGATTGAGCCGCTAGGCAGTTCATATTTGTGACCTTCTGAAAAACAGTTAATCATTTTGACTCCTTGAGTCATGTAATAGGGTAGTAGTAACTATGCTCTACCATGCCATCGTGCATGGCTTTATGTTTTGCCCAACAATATTGAGCCACCACTTGATAATTATCTTTTTAAATTTATCATGACGTGGATCTGTGCAGATGAAAATTTCGACTTATCCTGCACACAAGTAGATCACAAGAGCCCTTGGCGGTTTACTGCAGGGCGGGTCATAATACCTCACATATAACCACTGATGTTTTAAAATAGTTAAAATAGGGTTGGTTTAGCCTGAATTTAGACATAATTATAATAACAATATCATACATGTGATATTGAATCGCACTGCCGGTTTATGATACCTGTGCAGTAAGGGTGATAACCCAAACTTTAGAAGCCAATACTTCCAAGTAGTTGATACAATTATGTATGGGCGAGTTGTCGCCTCACAGTAAGCTGGGTTAACAGAGACCATGTGTATGCTTCAAATATTAGCTGTGATAATTAAGGCTACATGGCATGAATCTCTTTAAACCCAAAGGCAAGATAGTATCAAGGAAAAACCGTCAAATTGTTCCAAAACTCAAACCAACAAGAGAGAAAAGACGAGGCTATGCTTCGAATATGAGCAGGAAGCCAGATAAAAAATGGCCATGATTCGAATATGATCAGGAAGCCAGACCAAAAGGGTTGATGGTTGTGATTCGAATACGATCAGGAAGCCCCCAAGTGGTTTGTGGCATTGCGTTGATCAAAGGGGTACCGATAGCTATGATTCGAATACGATCAGGAAGCCCCCCAGTGACCATAATGGTTAATGGCTATGATTCGAATACGATCAGGAAGCCAGACCAAAAGGGTTAATTGCTATGATTCGAATACGATCAAGCCACCAAGTGGTTTTTGATGTTTAGTGGCTATGATTCAAATACGATCAGGAAGCCAGACCAAAAGGGTTAATGGCTATGATTCGAATACAATCAAGCCCCCAAGTGATCGTAATAGTTAATGGCTATGATTCGAATACGATCAGGAAGCCGGACCAAAAGGGTTAATGGCTATGATCCAAATACGATCATTAAGCCCCCAGTGATCATGAAATTATGATGACGAAGACTCATTATTCTTGAATACAAAACAACAGAGGCCCTACTTTATTATAATCATCATAATATATACATTGGCAAAATATGTACATCATAAGAGCCGGTGGCTCAAGTGTAGTAAGGCCGAAGATGAGCAATATTCCACGGCCGACAGTTCTCCTCCTCTGACTTACGTGAGTCCTTGTGCTCTCGAATATCAATAAGGTAGTATGACCCATTGTTCAAGTTCTTGCTGACCACAAAGGGCCCTTCCCAAGGTGGGGATAAATTGTGCACATCAGTTTGATCCTGGATGAGCCGGAGCACCAAATCACCTTCTTGAAAGGTTATGGTCTTAACCTGGCGGCTGTGGTAACGGCACAGATCTTGTTACTAAATCACCGAGCGTGTTGCCGCAAGGTCACGCTTCTCATCTAACAGGTCAAGTGCATCCTGAGTTCCTGGCGTGCTTGTTAATTATTAGATTCAACGTAAGCCGCCACACGGGGCAAGTCGTGAGGGATGTCACTAGGGAGAACCGCCTCTGCTCCGTAAACCATGAAGAAAAGCATGTAACCCGTAGATCTGTTGGGGGTAGTATTGATACTCCATAACAGGGAAGGTAACTCCTCCACCCAACAACCCGACGTCCTCTGCAACGGAACCATAAGCCGGGGTTTGATGCCTCTCAGAATTTCTTGATTGGCTCTTTCGGCTTGACCGTTGGATTGAGGGTGAGCCACTGATAAAACGTCAAGTCGAATATGCTCACGTTGACAAAACTCTTTCATAGCACCCTTGGACATATTAATGCCATTATAAGTTATAATGTTGTGGGGAAAACCAAAGCGAAAAATCACCTTTTTGATGAATTGAACCGTCATTGCCGCATCATACTTACTGACCGGCTCTGCTTCAACCCACTTTGTGAATTTGTCAACCGCCACCAAAAGGTGGGTCTTTTTATCCTTCGGCCTTTTAAAAGGCCCAACCATATCAAGCTCCCAGACTACAGACGACCAAGTAATTGGAATCATCCTCAATTCTTGAGCTGGCACGTGAGCTCGCCGTGAATTTTTTTAACAACCATCACATTTACAGACCAAATCCTCTACGTCAGCATGAGCCGTCAGCCAATAAAATCCATAACAAAAAGCTTTGGCCACAAGGGACTTTGAACCGGCATGATGACCACAATCTCCTTAATGAATCTCACGAAGAATCTCACGGCCTTCCTCGGGAGAGACGCAACGCTGAAACGCCCTAGTAACACTGTGATGGTGTAACTCGCCATTGGAAATTGTCATTGACTTAGACCGTCAGGTTATCTGTCTAGCCAAAGTTTCATCCTCAGGTAACTCGCCCCGGGTCATATAAGCCAAATAGGGTATTGTCCAATCTGGGATAGTGTGAAGAGCCACCACCAATTGTGCCTCCGGGTCAGGAATAGCCAGATCTTCCTTTGTAGGCAATTTGATAGAAGGGTTATGCAAAATATCCAAGAAAGTGTTAGGTGGCACCGGCTTACGCTGAGACCCCAACCGGCTTAAATCATCATCCGCCTCATTTTTCCTACGATCAATGTGTTCCACTTGATAACCCTTGAAGTGCCCAGCAATAGCGTCAACTTCGCGGTGATAAGCTGCCATGAGTGGATCCTTAGAGTCCCATGTGCCTGAGACTTGCTGAGCCACCAAGTCTAAGTCGCCGAAACATCTCACCCGACTTAAGTTCACCTCCTTAGCCATCCGAAGATCATGGAGCAAGGCTTCATACTCAGCTGCATTGTTAGTACAGGGAAACATCAACCTTAGAACATAACAAAACTTGTCACCTCGAGGGGAAGCTAAGACAACTCCAGCCCCCGAGCCCTCCAATTCCATGGACCCATCAAAGTGAATAGTCCAATATGTGTTATCTGGCTTCTCTTCAGGCATCTGCAGTTCCGTCTAGTCGTTAATGAAATCCACAAGTGCTTGAGACTTGATAGCAGTGCGAGCCATATACTTCAGACCATGCGGTCCAAGCTCAATGGCCCACTTGGCTACCCGCCCTGTGGCTTCTCTATTTTGAATGATATCCCCTAAGGGAGCAGAACTGACCATAGTGATAGGATGACCCAGAAAATATTGCTTAAGCTTCCGGCTGGCCATGAACACCCCATAAACGAGCTTCTGCCAATGTGGATATCTCTGCTTGGACTCAATAAGCATTTCACTGATATAGTAAATCGGCCGTTGAACCGAATATTCCTTGCCTGCCTCCTTCCGTTCTACCACAATAGCTACACTAATAGCCCGTGCAATAGCAGCCACATATAATAACAACGACTCCTTATCAATGGGAGTAGCAAGGACTTGCGGCTCAGCTAGTTGTTTCTTCAAAGCTTCAAACACGTCATTAGCAAAATCAGTCCAGACGAAATCATTTGTTTTCTTCATCATCTGGTTCAGTGGTATGGCCTTCTCACCCAACCGGCTTATGAACCAGACGCTGAACATCATTGATACACACTGGCTTTGCCATGGAGTTAATGGCCTTGATCTTCTCCGGATTAGCCTCAATGCCTCTGTTAGAAACCAGAAACCCCAAAAGCTTGCCTGCTGGCACACCAAAGACACACTTGGTCGGGTTAAGCATCATATTATAGACCCGAAGATTGTCAAAGGTCTCCCTCAAATCGTCTATCAAAGTTTCCTTCTCTTTGGATTTCACCACAATATCATCCACATAAGCATGAACATTGTGCCCAATCTGACTGTGAAGACAATTCTGTACACATCGCTGGTAAGTCGCCTGGGCACTCTTGAGTCCAAAAGGCATAGACACATAGCAGAAGGCTCCAAATGGAGTAATAAAAGTTGTCTTCTCCTGGTCCTTAACTGCCATCTTGATCTGATGATAACCAGAGTAAGCATCCAAAAAGCTCAAATGCTCACAACCTCCATAGGATCAATGATTTGATCAATATGAGGGAGAGCAAAAGGATCAGCCGGACAAGCCTTATTTATGTCCGTGTAATCCACACACAGACGCCAAGTGCCATTCTTCTTAAGCACCGGCACCGGATTAGCCAACCACTCAGGATGAAAGACTTCAACAATGAACCCGGCTGCCAAGAGCCGGGCCACCTCTTCACCAATGGCCTTACGCCTCTCCTCATTGAAGCGACGAAGGAATTGCTTGACCAGCTTAAATTTAGGATCAATATTGAGAGTGTGCTCAGCGAGTTCCCTCGGTACACCTAGCATGTCAGAAGGTTTCCATGAAAAGATGTCCCGGTTCTCACGGATGAACTCGATGAGTGTGCTTTCCTATTTAGGATCCAGATTAGCACTGATACTGGACTTCTTGGATGAATCGCTAGGAACAAAGTCAACTAGCTTAGTATCATCAGCCGACTTAAACTTCAAGACCAGATCATGCTCTGTAGTTGGCTTTTTCAAAGATGTCATATCTGTTGGGTCAACATTATCCTTGTAAAATTTTAATTCCTCTGTTGCACAGACAAACTCAGCATAAGCAGCATCACCTTCTTCGCACTCCAGAGCTATCTTCCGACTTCCATGCATTGTGATGCTCCCTTTGTAACCTGGCATCTTGAGCTATAAATAAGCATAACACGGTTGTGCCATGAACTTGGCATAAGCCGGCCGTCCAAACTGTGGTATGGTCTCCTGATCTTGATCACTTCAAAGGTTAACTTCTCAGCCCTGGAATCGTGCTCATCTCCAAAGGCCACTTCCAGCTCAATCTTGCCTACAGGATATGCCAACTTACCAGGCACCACTCCATGGAAAACAGTATTGGATGTCTTAAGATTTTTATCAGTTAACCCCATGCGACGGAAAGTATCATAGTAAAGAATATTAATGCTACTACCTCCATCCATGAGTACCTTAGTGAATTTGTATCCACCAACTTGAGGTGCTACCACCAAAGCCAAGTGACCAGGATTATCAACCCGGGTTGGGTGATCCCCTCGGCTCCACATAATGGGTTGCTCAGACCATCACAAGTAATGGGGAACTGTCGGCTCAACGGCGTTCATAGCCCTCTTGTGGAGCTTCTGGCCCCGCTTGCATAAACTTGTGGTGAAAACGTGATACTGTGCACTATTCAACTGCTTTGGATGACTTTGATATCCAGATTGTTGCTGCTGCTGAACACCCTGGCTGGATTGTTGATTGCAACCGCCCTGATTGCCTTGATGATTTTGATGACCCTAAATACCGGAATTAGAACTGCCACCTCCGTAACCTGGGTCATGAGAACCGCCGCCGCCCGGCCCATGGTGGTTTTGGAATG
This sequence comes from Triticum aestivum, assembly GCF_018294505.1. NCBI lineage: Eukaryota > Viridiplantae > Streptophyta > Magnoliopsida > Poales > Poaceae > Triticum > Triticum aestivum. Next base: position 106,169,186 of record NC_057804.1, read on the forward strand.
AATTAGAATTTTTGAAAGCCCTCATGATTGTACAATCTTTCCAAAGGTGAGTGGATGGCCTCTCCTGCGTACCATGCTTCGGGCAAGGCTCATTCAACAACTGCTCAAGAGTGGGATTTGACCCACCTGTCCGAGGAGGCGGCCTCCCCTTATGACGCTGACCATTGTTCTGCGTATTGGTATTAGCTACAAAATCTAAGTTACCATCAGCCTTGCGCTTGCCGTTGCCCCCCTAATTTGCTGGGTTTTGTTGCGGACCCTTGGCGTTGCCACTCTTCTTTCCCTTTCCCGTATTTTCATCATCAGACTCGGGGTCCTTTGTACCATCAGAGTCGGCATATTTAATTAGAGCAGCCATCAGTGTTGGGGATCATTGCAGAAATTGAAAAATTTCTACGCATCACCAAGATCAATCTATGGAGATTCTAGCAACAAGAGAGGGAGAGGATGAGCATCTTCATACCCTTGAAGATCGCTAAGCGTAAGCGTTACAAGAACGCGGTTGATGGAGTCGTACTCGCGGCGATTCAAATCGTGGAAGATCCGATCTAGCGCCGAACGGACGGCGCCTCCGCGTTCAACACACGTACAGCCCGGGGATGTCTCCTCCTTCTTGATCCAGCAAGGGGAGAGGATAAGTTGAGGGAGAACTCCGACAACACGACAGCGTGGTGGTGGTGGAGCTCGTGGTTCTCCAGCAGGGCTTCGCCAAGCACTACAGAGGAGGAGGAGGTGTTGGAGGAGGGAGAGGGCTGCGCCAAGGAAGAGGTGTGTCTGCCCTTCCACCCCTCCACTATATATAGGGGCAAGGGGAGAGGGTGGGCCTAGGGTTTCCCCTAGGGGCAGCGGCCAAGCAGATTGGATCTCCCTAGGGAAAATCCTAGGGAGACTTGCCCCCCAAGCCAAGCAGGTGGAGGATTGCCTCCCAAGCCAGGTGGAGGCGCCCCACCTCCCCAAATAACGTGGGAAAGGGTGTGGGGACGCACCACCCCTTAGTGGGCTGGTTTGCCCCTTCCCCTTTGGCTCATGAGGCCCTCCAACACTTGTCGGGGCTCCCGAAACACCTTTCGGTCATGCTGGCCATAGCCTGGTACCCCCGAAACACTTCCGGACTCCAATACCCTTCGTCCAATATATCGATCTTCACCGCCGGACCATTCCAGAACTCCTCGTGACGTCCGGGATCACATCTAGGACTCCGAACTACCTTCGGTAACCACATACTATTTCCCATAACAACTCTAGTGTCACCGAACCTTAAGTGTGTAGACCCTACGGGTTCGGGAACCATGCAGACATGACCGAGACGTTCTCCGGCCAATAACCAACAGCAGGATCTGGATACCCATGTTGACTCCCACATGTTCCATGATGATCTCATCGGATGAACCACGATGTCGGGGATTCAATCAATCCCGTATACAATTCCCTTTGTCTATGGATATGTTACTTGCCCGAGATTCGATCGTCGGTATCCCAATACCTCGTTCAAACTCGTTACCGGCAAGTCACTTTACACGTTCCGTAATGCATGATCCTGAGACTAACTACTTAGTCATATTGAGCTCATTATGATGATGCATTACCGAGTGGGCCCAGAGATACCTCTCCGTCATACGGAGTGACAAATCCCAGTCTCGATTCGTGCCAACCCAACAGACACTTTTGGAGATACCTGTAGTGTACCTTTATAGCCACCCAGTTATGTTGTGAGGTTTGGTACACCCAAAGCATTTCTACGGTATCCGGGAGTTGCACAATCTCATGGTCTAAGGAAATGATACTTGACATTAGAAAATCTTTAGCAAACGAACTACACGATCTTGTGCTATGCTTAGGATTGGGTCTTGTCCATCACATCATTCTCCTAATGATGTGATCCCGTTATCAATGACATCCAATGTCCATGGTCAGGAAACCATAACCATCTATTGATCAACAAGCTAGTCAACTAGAGGCTCACTAGGGACATGTTGTTGTCTATGTATTCACACATGTATTACGGTTTCTAGTTAATACAATTATAGTATGAACAATAGACAATTATCATGAACAAGGAAATACAATAATAAGCATTTTATTATTGCCTCTAGGGCATATTTCCAACAATGTCCCACTTGCACTAGAGTCAATAATCTAGTTCACATCACTATGTATTGTAATGAATTCAACACCCATGGGGTTTGATCATATCTCGCTTGTGAGAGAGGTTATTAGTCAACGGGTCTGAACCTTTCAGATCCGTGTGTGCTTTACAAATCTCTATCTCATCTTGTAGATGCAGCTACCACGCTCTATTTGGAGCTATTCAAAATAACTGTTCTACTATACGAATCCGGTTTACTACTCAGAATCATCTGGATTAGTGTCAAAGTTTGCATCGACATAACCCTTTACGACGAACTCTTTTACCACCTCCATAATCGAGAAAATTCCTTAGTCCACTAGTTACTAAGGATAACTTTGACCGTTGTCCTGTGATCCATTCCTAGATCACTCTTGTACCCCTTGACTGACTCATGGCAAGGCACACTTCAGGTGCGGTACATAACATAGCATACTGTAGAGCCTACGTCTAAAGCATAGGGGACAACCTTCGTCCTTTCTCTCTCTTCTGCCGTGGTCAGGTCTTGAGTCTTACTCAATACTCACACCTTATGACACAGCCAAGAACTCCTTCTTTGCCAATCTATTTTGAACTCCTTCAAAATCTTGTCACGGTATGTATTCATTTGAAAATACTATTAAGCGTTTTTGATCTATCCTTATAGATCTTGATGCTCAATGTTCAAGTAGCTTAATCCAGGGTTTCCATTGAAAAACACTTTTCAAATAACCCTATATGCTTTCCAGAAATTCTACATCATTTCCGATCAACAATATTTCAACAACATATACTCATCAGAAATGATATAGTGCTCCCACTCACTTATTTGGAAATACAAGTTTCTCATAAACTTTGTATAAACCCAAAATCTTTGATTATCTCATCAAAGCGTATATTCCAACTCCGAGATGCTTACTCCAGTCCTTAGAAGGATTGTTGGAGCTTTGCATACTTGTTAGCATCTTTTAGGATTGACAAAACCTTCTGGTTGTATCACATACAACCTTTCCTCAAGCAACTCGTCGAGGAAACAATGTTTTGACATCCTATCTGCAAGATTTCATAAATAATGCAGTAACTGCTAATACAATTCCAACAGACTCTTAGCATCGCTACGAGTGAGAAAGTCTCATCGTAGTCAACTCCTTGAACTTGTCAAAAAATATCTTAGCGGCAAGTCGAGCTTTCTTAATGGTGACACTTACCATCATTGTCCGTCTTCCTTTTGAAATCCATATGTACCCAACAGCCATACGACCATCAAGTAGTTCTTCCAAAGTCTACACTTTGTTTTCATACATGGATCCTCTCTCGGATTTATGGCCTCAAGCCATTTGTCGGAATCCGGGCCCACCATCGCTTCTCCATAGCTCGTAGGTTCATTGTTGTCTAGCAACATGACCTCCAAGACAGGAGTATGTACCACTCTAAAGTAGTACGCATCCTTGTCGACCTACGAGGTTTGGTAGTGACTTGATCCAAAGTTTCATGATCACTATCATAAGCTTCCACTTCAATAGGTGTAGGCGCCACAGGAACAACTTCCTATGCCTTGCTACACTAGTTCAAGTGACGGTTCAATAACCTTATCAAGTCTCCACCATCCTCCCACTCAATTCTTTTGAGTGAAACTTTTCCTCGAGAAAGGACCCGTTTTTAGAAACAACCGCTTTTGCTTCCGGATCTGAAATAGGAGGTATACCCAACTGTTTTGGGTGTCCCATGAAGATGCATTTATCCACTTTGGGTTCGAGCTTATTAGGCAAAACTTTTCACATAAGCGTCACAGCCCCAAACTTTTAAGAAACGACAACTTAGGTTTCTCTAAACCATAGTTCATACGGTGTCATCTCAACGGAATTGCGTGGTGCCCTATTTAAAGTGAATGCGGTTGTCTCTAATGCCTAACCCATAAATGATAGTGGTAATTCGATAAGAGACATCATGGTATGCACCATATCCAATAGGGTGTAGTTATGATGTTCGGACACACCATCACACTATGGTATTCCAGGCGGTATTAGTTGTGAAACAATTTCCACAATGTCTTAATTGTGCGCCAAACTCGCAACTCAGATATTCATCTCTATGATCATATCATAGACATTTTATCCTCTTGTCACGACGATCTTCAACTTCACCCTGAAATTACTTGAACCTTTCAATAATTCAGACTTGTGATTCATCAAGTAAACATACTTAGCATCTACTCAAATCATCTGTGAAGTAAGAACATAATGATATCCACTACGTGCCTCAGCACTCATTGGACTGCACACATCAAAATGTATTACTTCCAACAAGTCGCTTTCTTGTTCCATCTTACTGAAAACGAGGCTTTTCAATCATCTTGCCCATGTGGTATGATTTGCATGTCTCAAGTGATTCAAAATCAAGTGAGTCCAAACGTTCCATCTGCATGGAGTTTCTTCTGCGTGCATACCAATAGACACGGTTCGCATGTCTCAAACTTTTCAAAAAACGAGTGAGTCCAAAGATCCATCAACATGGAGCTTCTTCATGCGTTTTATACCAATATGACTCAAATGGCAGTGCCACAAGTAGGTGGTACTATCATAACTATCTTATATCTTTTGGCATGAACATGTGTATCACTACGATTGAGATTCAATAAACCATTCATTTTAGGTGCAGGACCATTGAAGGTATTATTCAAATAAACAGAGTAACCATTATTCTCCTTAAATGAATAACCATACTGCGATCTACATAATCCAATCATGTCTATGCTCAACGCAAACACCAAATAACAATTATTTAGGTTTAACACCAATCTCGATGGTAGAGGGAGTGTGCGATGTTTGATCACATCAACCTTGGAATTACTTCCAACACATATCGTCACCTCGCCTTTAGCTAGTCTCGGTTTATTCCGTAGCCTTTTATTTCGAGTTACTAACACTTAGCAACCGAATCGGTATCTATTACCATGGTGCTACTAGGAGTACTAGTAAAGTACACATTAATATAATGTATATCTAATATACTTCTGTCGACCTTGCCTGCCTTCTTATCTAAAGTATCTAGGGTAATTCTGCTCCAGTGACCGTTCCCCTTATTACAGAAGCACTTAGTCTCGGGTTTGGGTTCAACCTTGGGTTTCTTCACTAGAGCAGCAACTGTTTTGTCATTTCATGAAGTATCCCTTCTTGCCCTTGCCCTTCTTCAAACTAGTGGTTTTACTAACCATCAACAATTGATGCTCATACTCGATTTCTACTTTCGCAATGTCAAACATCGCGAATTGCTCAAGGATCATCATGTCTATTCCTGATATGTTATAGTTCATCACAAAGCTCTAATAGCTTGGTGGCAGTGACTATGGAGAACCATCACTATCTCATCTGGAAGATTAACTCCCACTCAATTCAAGTGATTGTAGTACTCAGACAATCTGAGCACATGCTCAATGATTGAGCTTTTCTCCCTTAGTTTGCAGGTTAAGAAACTTGTCGGAGGTCTCATACCTCTTGACGTGGGCACGAGTCTGAAATCCTAATTTCAGCTCTTGGAACATCTCATATGTTCTGTGATGTTTCAAAAATGTCTTCGGTGCCTCAATTCTAAACCGTTTAACATTATGCACTGAACTATCACGTAGTCATCAAACGTGTATGTCAGATGTTCGCAACATCCACAAACAATGCTCGAGGTTCAGCACACCGAGCGGTGCATTAAGGACATAAGCCTTCTGTGCAGCAATGAGGACAATCCTCAGTATACAGACCCAGTCCGCATAATTGCTACTGTCAACTTTCAACTAAATTTTCTCTAGGAACATATCTTAAACAGTAGAACTAAAGCGTAAGCTATGACATAATTTGCAAAGTCCTTTTGACTATGTTCATGATAATTAAGTTCATCTGATGAACTCCCACTCAGATAGACATACCTCTAGTCATCTAAGTGATACATGATCCGAGTCAACTAGGCCGTGTCCGATCATCACGTGAGACGGACTAGTCATCATTGGTGAACATCTCCATGTTGATCGTATCTACTATACGACTCATGTTCGACCTTTCAGTCTCTTGTGTTCCGAGGCCATGTCTGTACATGCTAGGCTCGTCAAGTCAACCTAAGTGTTTCGCGTGTGTAAATCTGTCTTACACCCATTGTATGTGAACGTTAGAATCTATCACACCCGATCATCATGTGATGCTTCGAAACAACAAACTTTCGCAATGGTGCACAGTTAGGGGGAACACTTTCTTGAAATTTTAGTGAGGGGTCATCTTATTTATGCTACCGTCGTTCTAAGCAAATAAGATGTAAACATGATAAACATCACATGCAATCAAATAGTGACATGATATGGCCAATATCATTTTGCTCCTTTTGATCTACATCTTCGGGGCGCCATGATCATCATCGTCACCGACATGACACCATGATCCCCATCATCATGATCTCCATCATCGTGTCTCCATGAAGTTGTCTCGCCAATTATTACTTCTACTACTATGGCTAACGGTTTAGCAATGAAGTAAAGTAATTACATGGCGTTATTCAGTGACACGCGGGTCATACAATAAATAAAGACAACTCCTATGGCTCCTACCGGTTGTCATACTCATCGACATGCAAGTCGTGATTCCAATTACAAGAATATGATCAATCTCATACATCACATATATTTCATTCATCACATCCTTCTTGGCCATATCACATCACACGACATATGTTGCAAAAACAAGTTAGACGTCCTCTAATTGTTGTTGCAAGTTTTTACGTGGCTGCTATAGGTTTCTAGCAAGAATGTTTCTTACCTACGCCAAAACCACAACTTGATATACCAATTGCTATTTACCCTTCATAAGGACCCTTTTCATCGAATCCGATCCGACTAAAATGGGAGAGACTGGCACCCGCTAGCCACCTTATGCAACAAGTGCATGTCAGTCGGTGGAACCTGTCTCACGTAAGTGTACGTGTAAGGTCGGTCCGGGCCGCTTCATCCCACAATACCGTCGAAACAAGATGGGACTAGTAACGGTAAGCATATTGAACAAAATCAATGCCCACAACAACTTGTGCTCTACTCGTGCATAGAATCTACACAATAGACCTAGCTCTGATTCCACTGTTGGGGATCGTTGCAGAAATTAGCTACAAAATCTAAGTTACCATCAGCCTTGCGCTTGCCGTTTCCCCCCTGATTTGCCGGGTTTTGTTGTGGACCCTTGGCGTTGCCACTCTTCTTTCCCTTTCCCGTATTTTCATCATCAGACTCGGGGTCCATTATACCATCAGAGTCGGCATATTTAATTAGAGCAGCCATCAGTGTTGGGGATCATTGCAGAAATTAAAAAATTTCTACGCATCAACAAGATCAATCTATGGAGATTCTAGCAACAAGAGAGGGAGAGGATGGGCATCTTCATACCCTTGAAGATCACTAAGCGTAAGCGTTACAAGAACGCGGTTGATGGAGTCGTACTCGCGGCGATTCAAATCGCGGAAGATCCGATCTAGCGCCGAACGGACGGCGCCTCCGTGTTCAACACACGTACAGCCCGGGGACGTCTCCTCCTTCTTGATCCAGCAAGGGGAGAGGAGAAGTTGAGGGAGAACTCTGACAGCACGGCGGCGTGGTGGTGGTGGAGCTCGTGGTTCTCCAGTAGGGCTTCGCCAAGCACTACAGAGGAGGAGGAGGTGTTGGAGGAGGGAGAGGGCTGCGCCAGGGAAGAGGTGTGGCTGCCCTCCCACCCCTCCACTATATATAGGGGCAAGGGGAGAGGGGGAGGCGCCCTAAGGTTTCCCCTAGGGGCGGCGGCCAAGCAGATTGGATCTTCCTAGGGAAAATCCTACGGAGACTTGCCCCCCAAGCCAAGCAGGTGGAGGATTGCCTCCCAAGCCAGGTGGAGGCGCCCCACCTCCCCAAATAACGTGGGAAAGGGTGTGGGGGACGCACCACCCCTTAGTGGGCTGGTTTGCCCCTTCCCCTTTGGCCCATGAGGCCCTCCAACACTTGCCGGGGCTCCCGAAACACCTTTCGGTCATGCTGGCCATAGCCTGGTACCCCCGAAACACTTCCGTGCTCTAATACCCTTCGTCCAATATATCGATCTTCACCGCCGGACCATTCCAGAACTCCTCGTGATGTCCGGGATCACATCCAGGACTCCGAACTACCTTCGGTAACCACATACTATTTCCCATAACAACTCTAGCGTCACCGAACCTTAAGTGTGTAGACCCTATGGGTTCGGGAACCATGCAGACATGACCGAGACGTTCTCCGGCCAATAACCAACAGCAGGATCTGGATACCCATGTTGACTCCCACATGTTCCACGATGATCTCATCGGATGAACCACGACGTCGGGGATTCAATCAATCCTGTATACAATTCCCTTTGTCTATCGATATGTTACTTGCTCGAGATTCGATCGTCGGTATCCCAATACCTCGTTCAATATCGTTACCGGCAAGTCACTTTACTCGTTCCGTAATGCATGATCCCGTGACTAACTACTTAGTCACATTGAGCTCATTATGATGATGCATTACCGAGTGGGCCCAGAGATACCTCTCCGTCATACGGAGTGACAAATCCCAGTCTCTATTCGTGCCAACCCAACAGACACTTTTGGAGATACCTGTAGTGCACCTTTATAGCCACCCAGTTACGTTGTGACGTTTGGTACACTCAAAGCATTCCTACGGTATCCAGGAGTTGCACAATCTTATGGTCTAAGGAAATGATACTTGACATTAGAAAAGCTTTAGCAAACGAACTACACGATCTTATGCTATGCTTAGGATTGGGTCTTGTCCATCACATCGTTCTCCTAATGATGTGATCCCGTTATCAATGACATCCAATGTCCATGGTCAGGAAACCATAACCATCTATTGATCAACAAGCTAGTCAACTAGAGGCTCACTAGGGACATGTTGTGGTCTATGTATTCACACATGTATTACGGTTTCTAGTTAATACAATTATAGCATGAACAATAGACAATTATCATGAACAAGGAAATACAATAATAACCATTTTATTATTGCCTCTAGGGCATATTTCCAACAATCAGTTGCCCCATATCATTACAATCGCGCTTGAGCCGCCCCAGCTTCTGCTTAAGAGGCAAAAAACGGCAATTTTTCTCCAACATCAAGACCGCAGAGCCGGCATTGATATTATCAGATGAGTGTATAATAGCTTTGACCCGGCGCACCTAATGGGTCGTTGATTCACCTTCCTCTTGGGCACAAGCAGATAAATCCACAATTGACATGGGTTATTTGCATGTATCTTTAAAGTTCTGGATAAACCGGGCCTTCAGCTCACCCCATGACCCGATGGAGTTGGCAGGCAGCCCCTTTAACCAAGTAGGGGCCGTCCCATCCAGCATCATGGTGAAGTATTTAGCACATGCAGCATCACTGACCTCCAGTTCCATGGCCATCTCATAACTCTCAATCCATGCCTCAGGGGGTAAGTCGGCTGTGTAGTTAGGCACCTTGCGAGGTCCTTTTTAAATCCTTGGGCAAACGCTCATTATGCAGAGCCGACACCAAACAGGGTACATCTGTAGTTCTAGAAGTCACGCCTGCCTCCAGTGAAGCCATTGGATAAATCGGAAGGGGCTGGTGAGTCGCCCGCTGAGCCGCCTGCTCAGCCTCCTGACGCACTCTGACCCGACCGACCAAGTCATGAGCTCCATCACGCACTGGATCATGCCCACGTGGATGGTTACGGTGCTGTTCATTGCTTGAAACGGCTGGCGAGTCCATGTGTCTGCTATAACTCTGGCTTGGGCGAGGGGTTGAATGAATCCTATCCCGACTGTAAGAATATGCATCCTGTTGCACCAATGTAGTTTGAAGAAGCTCCCTAGCCCTTCGTGTTTCAACCGCCGCTGGTGAGTCGACATCTATAGGGAGAGCTGCCAGTTGTGTCGCCGCAACGATCATGTTATCCAAAGGGTTAGAATAATGACCCGGTGGTGTTGGCACATGCTGAGGCAGAACATTATTCAAACGAGATGGCTCCGTCACACGTGGCTGAATCGGCGTTCCGCCCCCAGGTGCTGCAATCCGATTTGTCTGCGGCGGATTACTGGTCCCCGCTCCTGGTGTGCAAAAGAGGTTTCTCGCCTCGTAAACCGGAGGTAGACGAGACTTGTGCCTCCTCCTCATGATTTCATTTGAATCGTTTTGATTCATTGTAAGCCGGAAAGCCTCTGCCTGAATCCGCTGAGCCTGAGCATCCAGGGCGGCCCGCTCTGCGGCTATCCTGACGTCCTCTGCCGCCATGTCTTCCTTGGCTAGTGCTACCTCATCACGTAACTTTGCAATCTCTGCATTATGCTGAGCTTGATTCGCCAGGTTGACCTCTGCTGCCAACAGATCTGTCAATTTATCCATTAAGTCTGTCAAAACCTGAGCCGGCGGGTGCACAAGGCCTCCTGCCCCGGCCGCGGTCGCTGTTTCTGACCCAGAGATCATTGCCGCTGCAGTTGAAAAATTCTGACCAAGTTGTGTACCGTCCATAAAGATCCCAACCCTGTTCGGCGGCTCATAGGGGTCCGGGATACTGTCACCATTGGAACAACCCCCAAGCCTGCCATCTTGCAGTTGATACAATGAAGTAGTCTCGCTTGTGGATGAGTCACCATCAGAATAGATGTCCGTCTCACCGCCAGACATAGATCCTTCATCAAATTCCGCTCCACAGATGAACCCCGCGAAGGCATGTTTCACGGCGGGCGGAGCTCGGGCGGGTCTCACACGTTGAGCCGTCTCGATGATGTCGGTGTAGATGTCCAGCTTAGGGCCCGGCTCACCGATCTTGCCGATGAAGACATGGATTCTGCCAAAGGGGACCCGATACCCGTACTCAATTGAGCCGGCCTCGGGGCCCCAGCCTGCATCGTCAATGTAGAGCTTGCCGCAACGACTCTTGGTCATCCGGCCCATAGCGTATCCCTTGATCCCTTCAAAGCTGCCCTTTAAGAACTCGAAACCACTGTGCGCTAGACCCACGATGGGCGCCAACTGTCGTGGAATAGTCACGGCAGATGTCCTAGGGTGAGGACTTAGTCATGGAGCCATTACAACTAGGTTAGCTTAAAAGGGTTAAACGGGACAAAGGACACATGAGTTTATACTGGTTCGGCCCCTTGCGGTGAAGGTAAAGGCTTAATCCAGTTTGAGGTGGTATTGCTTATGTCTCGATTACCAGGGAGCGAATCCGCTTGACCTAGCTTTCGATCTGTTGTTTCTTGCCTTCAACCGCCACCGGGTCATCCCTTTATATACACAGGTTGACGCCCAACGGCTCACAAAGTCCCGGCCGGCTCATAGATAACGTGTCCGGCTCGGTGACTATCTATACATGCCTTACAATACAAGTCTTACATATATGGCGGTTTACCCCTACGGGCCTTAAGTCGCCCTTGGGCCTTGGGCCCTTGCTTGTGAACCTCCATCTTCAATATCCTCACGGGCTTCATATCATGAATCGCCATAGGTATAACCCGGTCTCCTGCGCGGGTCATATCTAATAGTTATATCCCCAACACCCACCGTATTATTCTCCTTCAAGAGAGAGGCCTCTAGTGAAACATATGCCCCCGGGTCTATTTTTCATCATATATTTTCAGATCTATAAACCAAAAAACCCAAAAACACCTTGCTGCAATTTATCTACTTTTATTTAATTTTACATTTTAGTAATCTTTTATATCTATCTCTATCAGATCTCACCATTGCAATTGACCGTGAAGAGATTGACAACCCCTTTATCGCGTTGGGTGCAAGTGTTTGATTGTTTGTCTAGGTGCATTGATTTGAGACTTCCTTGTGCCTCCTACTGGATTGATACCTTGGTTCTCTAACTAAGGGAAATACTTATCTCTACTTTGCTGCATCACCCTTTCCTCTTCAAGGGAAAAACCAATGCAAACTCAAGAAGTAGCAATGCTACATCTGGTTGTAGTTCTGGATGTGTGTGTTGAGGAACTCAACGTCCTTTGGGTGGTCTTAAGATAGAAGCACAAGGGTTGTTAGTTGCTACAAGGCAATGACAGTGTGCAAAACAAGGGGGCAGTGAGCTAACCGCGACATGGCCGGTGTAGTGCCCTGCCTCTAGAATGATAGATCTAGTGCTCTGATCCTAGGAGGTCCCGCTAAGGTCTTTGAGTTTGGACACTTGGATCCATCGAGCTCTCCATTTCCTCAGGTGTTGTACACCTGGGTGGCGGTCACCTCCTGGCCATAGAACTCGAACACCTACTTCACAACGGTGTTCAAGTACACCTCCTTAAAGCCCTTATCAGTCCTAACCCCACTAGAGATGAGCTCGCGCATCTTGTTCAGCACGAACGTGGACATGAACGGCTGCCACTTCATGTTGTTCCCCCTATCATCCTTCTTGGCCTTCAGTGCAGCGGCAACATAATTGGAAGTTGGGTCAACGAGCACAACTGGCACAAAGCAAGAAGCACCAGGTGAAACCTCGAACACCTCTGAATCACCAGGCATGTTGTGATTGAGGAGGTGTTGTGAGTCATCGACATAGGAGGCCGCAAACTGGTTGTCCGACAGGACAAGGGCCTGACTAGGGTCCTGCGTCTGCGTGGTTGTGTCCTACAATTGTATCACGCATACATAGTAAGCATAACACACGCAGTACCACAACATAACAATCGGACAATCTATGAAAGTAGGAGCATACATGCCAACTAGATACGAATCCATCATCAATAGCTACCACAACATCAGAACTAGCTATGAATCCATTGTGTTCATCACAAATAACTACTCCATCATGATACAGATCCTACACAACTAGCTATGAATCCATAGTGTTCATCCATAGTGTTCATCATTATCATGCTACTCAATCTACACAGATCCATCACAAATAGCTACCACTACATCAAAACCTAGCATCTGCTCAAAGAACAATGCACGAATCAACCCTATCACATGCTTGCACATCTAACCATATGACCACATCCTCTTAGATCTAGCTTGAACGAACACAAAGAAAGAGGTCATTGAACTCATAGAGGCCATGGCTGAAGCTCGGGAGGGGAGGGCGGGAAGGGTCGGAGAAGTTGAGGACAGGAGTCGCCGCCGCCGTCGACCGCTGATGAAGGAGCTCTGCTTACCTGGTCGTCGGTGCCGGTGCGCACCGGCGGGAAAGATCGAAAGGGGGAAGGGTGGCGGGGCTTTGGGTGGTGAGTGGATGGGGGCTAAATATGGCGACCGAATCGGCAGGAGGTGAGCCAAAATCCTCCCACTGATTTTTCGGAGATGTGCGCGAGCTTGCGCCATCTCCCTGGTCGTAGGAGCTGCGCGTCGTGTTCCCGACACCTGACTCGCATGAGCCTGGGTTTGGAGAAATTGCAGATCCGGGCGTAGGTCGCGAGCCTGGCTGGGAGTGCTGTAAAGTTCGTGTCGTATAGGCCAAACAATATATACAGGCTAACCAAACAACCCGAGTCATTCCCGCGGAGGTCTATTTGGGCCGTATGCGGGCAACCAAACTTGTCCTATAGGATTGCCTTCTGATTGTTTTGGATGGCGCCTCGAGATAGACACAGGGTTTCTGCATTAATTAAATTGATAAAGAGTCATTGTGTTTTTTTTACGAAAATGATTCATATCCATTATCTAAGTTCATAGGAAGTAAGAAAGCACCTCAAATATAATAAAAAAGTCATCGAGATTGCAAGACCACTGAACGACCACTGCTGCTGCCAGAATGAGCCGATATCGCCGCTCCCCCTACTGGAGCCGGCTTGACCATGTCGATGACAGCCAGGAAGTCTTCGTGCACGTGAACCATTGAATACATCTGAAAACCTGACATCAAATCTTATCACACGATGAGAAACCTCATTATCATCACGCCGAAACAACACTAGGGTCTAAATGCTCTTGCACTAGGGTTTTAGGTCACCCGCCTAGACCCACGTGAATAGAAATGTGCCTTTAAATGAAAAAGGCCATCCTGTTACCAGTCCATCCATAAGCTCTCAGAGCCAGCCAGACTGGAAAATGTTGAAATAGCAACCATAATGTTGCGAGAATACATGACTTTTCCTTCCCCCCGTGTTAAGGCAGCTAGGGAAAAGTTCTCCTTCCATCCAAGCTCCATTGGCCAGCCAGTAGATTCTCCTCTCCTCTGCCTGCCACTCCAGCAATTAGTGGCGGGGAGGGGAGTTCTGGTGCCTCTGCTCGGACTAGTAGTTTAGGTTAGAGGTTTTTAGTCCTCACGGGGCGACGCTTCGACGGGTGGCGGCGCCATCTTTGAGTTGGTCTTCCGAGCTTCGTTTCTCCCCGAGTCCCTCCGTCAAGACAGAATCAACAGAGTTGCAACATAGATTCTTGTCGTCTCCTTAGGGTAGCGAGGTTAGAAATTCTTGCCGTGCGCGATGGCGAGATTTGGTGTCAGGTGTTTCATATCGATTCAAGGGTTCAAAGACGACGACTATGGCTCCAGACTGCTGGTCCTTAGGGCTACGCGCACGAGGACTTCATGATTATCACTAGCAAGGTTAGGTCAGCTCCGGTATGGGAACAGCGACAACAACACTTAATCCGCTCGTTTTGACTGCGGTAGTGGTCGTTCCGCATGAGGACTTCATGGTTATCATCAGCCCGTAGGGACTGCAACAAAATGTACGTAGAATAGGTCTATAAAATGCAATGAACCTTTGCTTATGCACCTGGTTGATTCCGTCTATTTGTGTTAGAGAAACCACGGATTCAACTCAAATTTATTGGAATCCATGGAGATTCCGGTCGCTATGTTGATGTGTATGCATCATGCATGACATTTACTAGACGCGTACCCTCATATATACTTCAAACAAATCCTGCGAGTTGCAATTTGTACGACCAAATTAATCAATTAACTATCTGATTCGGTGGATCATTACAGCCAAACCAAGCAAGGACGAGAGCTCCTTTCAGTTAAACTGTGCTCAGAAATAAAACTAAAATAAATGTATGTGGCGCTAGGGCGCCGTGGTTTCGAAGAATCTGCATCGGGCTGGATCAGTTTAACATTTCCCCTAGTTCGATCCAGTCAGCTCGCATAAAATAACAGGTTTCATAAGAAAATAAATCGCAGCAACTAAGTACCTACCACATATTAAGTAAACCATTACAGCAGATAAGAATATACGACCAACTAAGAACTCACATTGTTTTGCATCTCACCGGAAAACAAGAAAAGTATAGCAATTAAGCATTCAGTTAAATTAATGGATGTGGAATCATGCCGCCGTTGTTGCCACCAAATCAGCACAAGTGTTTGTCTTCTAAGCAACACTCATCTATATGTCGACTTGTCTATGTCATCGATCGCTGGTGGGATGTGGACGGGTTCTTGGCAAGGTGCTGTGTACCGTGGAAAAGATCAATCATTCGAGTGTACATCACTGCACCCTTTTCCAATAATGCTTTGTTTTATAACCGTGTTAATAAGTTTGTTTCGTGGTCATTCGCCGCAACTTGCATTCGTGCCTGCAAATATTTTAGTGATCGCGTCTCAAGAAGGGCGGATTGATGTCAGAGTTTTTCTAGACATAAGTTTGCTGGAGTCCAGACTAGCATGATTTTCAGAATATTATTTTTTAAAATAATGGTTGAAACACCGCTTCATGTCCGGGGATGTAAGCTCTTATTTTGTTCGTTGATTGGTTAGGCTCAACAGCGATGAACTTACATTGTTACTTTTGAAGACGTTATCTCTTTGTTGATATGTTGGCCATTGGTGCTTGGTTTCGGCAAAAATCCTGTTTGTCTTTGGCCGGACGTGACGACAACGAGATGAGGACACTAAATCCTTCTTGAAGGTGTTGGTCCGGTAAAAATCAACTTAGTTGCGGGTGTTTATTTCATACCTTGTAATTGTTTAACCGTGATTATCTTCTTTACTCCACTTATTACTAATTAATAAAGGTGATTGTACGCATCACAATGATGCTGAGGCCGGATATTTAACCTAATTTTCAGAAAAGATCTACCAGCGTTCATATTTTGGCACTATTGCTAATACGGCGCTTGATTTGCACATACTCCGTCTGACTCTGAATTGGCTGAGCATGTGCTGACGCCGCATGGCTGTGAACGGCGCCGCAGCAGTCACGCTATCGCCCGGACCCCGTCGAATATATTTTTCATGTACATGAGCTAGGGGGTGAGATACGTGGGGAACCCCCGGAGTTTTTCATCTACGCGGGGAACCGCTCGGGTTTTTCATCTACGTTTCAGTTGGAATGTATAGTATACACTACACAACTGCGTGCATGGCTTGGCTCCCAGATTATCTTTTCTCAAAAAGACGCAGCACCCAGGTCTTGGTGACTGGAGCACGAGCATAAACAATGGCGCGTGACTCGAGTCTGACTCTGAATCGGGGTGCACTAGCGGCGGTGGAATCCGTTGACGGGACCGACGAGGGACCTTGGCGGCCAAGGCAGGAGCACCAAGATTCCAGCGAAGCCGCTGGTGCTAGGAAACAACACAGGGGAACCAGCCGGCGACAAAGCAGGATAAAGAAAGGCGGGATTATGTGGCGACGCGATCGCGATCGAGGGTCTACCTTAACAAGATGGGCGAGCATGTGGGCAACCTCGTTGCCGCGGCCGGGCGGCGACGAGGCGCGGCGTGCGCGCGGGGCCCACCACCCGCGATATGCCGTACGACTTGGGGCCGGGAGCTGTGTGAACCCAGAACCTTGGCATATGCGACGAGTGTAGCAAAATGGTGCTGTATCATATGCGGACTTACCTAGGAGCAGTGAACTTGACTGAACTTCAGAAAGCCTCGGAATTAGACTAGCCACAATGGTGAGTAATATACAGTAGTAACATACATATATCCCTAGACTATGCGATGAGTGGGTAGTAAAATAAGTGTGGTAACATGTAAAGCATCATTTATTAGGTTATAGACCCATATTGCATTGGGGCATGTGATGTTACAGTAACTAGCTAAGTTACTATAACTAGCTAAGTTACTATAACTATCTCTCTCCTCATTAACTCACTGCCACATAAGCAAATTTGCTGAGTTGAACTTGATGTTACTGCTGAAGTTACTCCCACTGTGGCTAGTCTGAAGGCAAGTTTGCGCAAGTGTAGAGGAAGCAGAGGTCTTGGCATGCCTCAATTTTCTTCATTTTTTTTCTACAATGCATTAACATGCCAAACATCATCGAGGCATAATGGGCATGTGGTCATCCAAGGCAATATTGGATGGCAACAGGTCTAATGGTCCATGCTTGCGGTGAACATGTCCATTTTTAAGAGTTCAAAGTAGTCAATACAGAAAACAAAGATCACAACCATAACCTGTTGGTAATAAGGTTACATGACACATGCGCATAACCTGTTAATGGCTCACCAGGCAAACCGGTTCAATAAATCGGGTGCTATTGTTTCCAAAAAGTTGCACCCAAAGATTATATGCTCCCGAACGTCCACATACTAAAGTAATGACCATGTAAGATTCATGTTGTAGCCTGTAGGCCTAAAGACGGCATGTTTCTTTAATATGTATTTGTTCTGTTAACGACGCAGTCGTTCCACCGATTTCAAATTGCCCACAACAAGGCACAAAGTATCTTCCACCCGAAAATGTCCCTTAAGTTTTGGTTGAGTAACCGTGTTACACATGTGGTAAGCAATCCAAACTATTGGAAGATAAAAAGGAGTATCGATTGAGCATATGTCAACCAATACCCAAGCAGATTTGGTATACGTGTAGGAGGTGGCTCGTACGCCAAATTAGAGTGGCAAACATGCAAGATAGAGAAAAGATGGTGAATTTGTTTCTTCTTGATCAGAAATGTTTTACAACCTCACCGGTTTCTTTTCACTAGATTATTTTTACAAAGATGAGGGGGTTGGAGGATGATGACGAGATTGTAGGTTCTGCAAGGCAGGGCAAGAATGTAAAGGACAAACACCCCCATAATTTTGCGGCTTGCCGCTCCCTCCTATGTAGATCGATGAACTATTTCCTCTTTTCCATGCGCCTCAAAAAATTAACCTTCAAAATAAGGACGACGATAACTGCCACACGTGTGGGCGTTAAGAGGTCTGGCCACACGTTTTGTGTGGTGTCTAAGATGAGCAGTCCACACGCCTACGTGTGGGCAAAACAACTAATGCCCACACGCCTCTTTTTTCCTTGCGGTCCCTCTTACACGCCTATGTGTGGGCAAAATGGATAACTGTCACAGGACCTCTCTTAGCCACCTACCTCACGGTCCCGCACGCCCCGCGTGACAGTTAGCACGTGTCCCCACAGTTGCCATGGTTCGGACCCTCTTCAATGTTTGTTTAACTGCAGTTGCCATGGTTGCTCAACTGCAGTTGCCATCTCAGGTCAAGTGCGAGATGCCATTTTGGACAACTACAGCTGTTGCCATGTATGGTCTGGTTTACTATAGCCGCCATGATTTGAAAACTTTAGAGGTTGCCACCTACTAACACTAAGCAGTTGCCATGTATGATCTATGTATGGTCTGGTTTACAACAATTGCCATGATTTTGAAAACCTTAGGCAGTTGTCGTGTGGCGCTACAAAAAGACATGACAAAATAATATGTTCGGGTAAAGAGAGAGTTGTCATCTGCTTACAAGCACACTAGGGCAGTTGTCGTGTACCCTGCACAACACATGGCAAACTGACATATTCAGGTAAAAAAAGAGTTGTCATCTGCTTATAAGCACATTAGGGCAGTTGCCATGTACACTGCAAAACACATGGCAACTGGCAGCTTGGGTGTGGGAGATGAGACGGGCGTGTGGGCGAGATGGCAAATGCCCACACACCAGCCCTTGTGCGTGAGTGAAACTGGCGTGTGGGCGAACTGCTAAACGCCCACACACCGGCCCCTCCGTGTGGTGAAACGAACTGTGGGCGACCGGGTCAATGCCCACACACCAGCCCAGTCCTACGTGGCACCACAAACATGCCAAGATTCGTGCACACAAACGGACGCGGATCCACGCGTGTGGACGAAATGCAAACGGCCACACGTGCGGACGTTAGTGTTTCCGCAAAATAAAGAGCCTTGAGTACTTACTGAAAAAAGAGCAGATAGACCTAACAAAATTAAGTGGATACCTAAATTGTACTCGTTTTATTTCTATTTTTTCAGACATAACCAAAGAATGAAAAATATTCCTCAAAAGCGTCGAGTTCTGGCAGCACGTGATAAACGTCGTCGAAGCTAAGAGGAGTACTTTGAGTGTGCTAGACCATCACCAACAACATATGACCGCTGCCCGGGGAGCAGTTGAGAAGAAAGTTCGGAAACACCATCAAGGAGAAAATGATGCCCAGGGCACTGTT